>NC_082710.1:182165336-182294823 GCF_030144855.1 Hypanus sabinus | reverse complement strand
GGGGAGACTCGGGCAGCGCGGCCCCGGGATCGGGGGAGACTCGGGCAGCGCGGCCCCGGGATCGGGGGGGAGACTCGGGCAGCGCGGCCCCGGGATCGGGGGAGACTCGGGCAGCGCGGCCCGGGATCGGGGGGAGACTCGGGCAGCGCGGCCCCGGGATCGGGGGAGACTCGGGCAGCGCGGCCCCGGGATCGGGGGGGAGACTCGGGCAGCGCGGCCCCGGGATCGGGGGGAGACTCGGGCAGCGCGGCCCCGGGATCGGGGGGAGACTCGGGCAGCGCGGCCCCGGATCGGGGGGAGACTCGGGCAGCGCGGCCCCGGGATCGGGGGGAGACTCGGGCAGCGCGGCCCCGGATCGGGGGGAGACTCGGGCAGCGCGGCCCCGGGATCGGGGGGAGACTCGGGCAGCGCGGCCCGGGATCGGGGGGGAGACTCGGGCAGCGCGGCCCCGGGATCGGGGGGAGACTCGGGCAGCGCGGCCCCGGGATCGGGGGGAGACTCGGCAGCGCGGCCCCGGGATCGGGGGGGAGACTCGGGCAGCGCGGCCCGGGATCGGGGGGAGAGACTCGGGCAGCGCGGCCCCGCGGATCGGGGGGAGACTAGGGCAGCGCGGCCCCGGGATCCGGGGGAGACTCGGGCAGCGCGGCCCCGGGATCCGGGGAGACTCGGGCAGCGCGGCCCCGGGATCGGGGGGAGACTCGGGCAGCGCGGCCCCGGGATCGGGGGGGGGGGGAGACTCGGGCAGCGCGGCCCCGGGGATCGGGGGGGGAAGAGACTCGGGCAGCGCGGCCCCGGGGATCGGGGGGGGGGATGAGACTCGGGCAGCGCGGCCCCGGGATCCGGGGGGTGACTCGGGCAGCGCGGCCCCGGGATCGGGGGGAGACTCGGGCAGCACGGCCCCGGGATCGGGGGGAGACTCGGGCAGCGCGGCCCCAGGATCGGGGGAGACTCGGGCATCGCGTCCCCGCGGATCGGGGGGGAGACTCGGGCAGCGCGGCCCCGGGATCCGGGGGAGACTCGGGCAGCGCGGCCCGGGATCGGGGGGAGACTCGGGCAGCGCGGCCCCGGGATCGGGGGGAGACTCGGGCAGCGCGGCCCCGGGATCGGGGGGAGACTCGGGCAGCGCGGCCCGGGATCGGGGGGAGACTCGGGCAGCGCGGCCCCGGGATCGGGGGGAGACTCGGGCAGCGCGGCCCCGGGATCGGGGGGAGACTCGGGCAGCGCGGCCCCGGGATCGGGGGGAGACTCGGGCAGCGCGGCCCCGGGATCGGGGGAGACTCGGGCAGCGCGGCCCCGGGATCGGGGGGAGACTCGGGCAGCGCGTCCCCGGGATCGGGGGGGAGACTCGGGCAGCGCGGCCCCGGGATCGGGGTGGAGACTCGGGCAGCGCGTCCCCGGGGATCGGAGAGAGACACGGGCAGCGCGGCCCCGGGACCGGGGGGGGGGAGACTCGGGCAGCGCGGCCCCGCGGATCGGGGGGGGAGACTCGGGCAGCGCGGCCCCGGGATCCGGGAGTAACTAGGGCAGCGCGGCCCCGGGATCGGGGGGGAGCCTCGGGCAGCGCGGCCCCGGGATCGGGGGAGACTCGGGCAGCGCGGCCCCGGGATCGGGGGGAGACTCGGGCAGCGCGGCCCCGGGATCGGGGGGAGACTCGGGCAGCGCGGCCCCGGGATCGGGGGGAGACTCGGGCAGCGCGGCCCCGGGATCGGGGGGAGACTCGGGCAGCGCGGCCCCGGGATCGGGGGGAGACTCGGGCAGCGCGGCCCCGGGATCGGGGGGAGACTCGGGCAGCGCGGCCCCGGGATCGGGGGAGACTCGGGCAGCGCGGCCCCGGGATCGGGGGGAGACTCGGGCAGCGCGGCCCCGGGATCGGGGGGGAGACTCGGGCAGCGCGTCCCGGGATCGGGGGGGAGACTCGGGCAGCGCGGCCCCGGGATCGGGGTGGAGACTCGGGCAGCGCGTCCCGGGGATCGGAGAGAGACACGGGCAGCGCGGCCCCGGGACCGGGGGGGGGAGACTCGGGCAGCGCGGCCCGCGGATCGGGGGGGGAGCCTCGGGCAGCGCGGCCCCGGGATCCGGGAGTAACTAGGGCAGCGCGGCCCCGGGATCGGGGGGGAGCCTCGGGCAGCGCGGCCCCGGGATCGGGGGGAGACTCGGGCAGCGCGGCCCCGGGATCGGGGGGAGACTCGGGCAGCGCGGCCCCGGGATCGGGGGGAGACTCGGGCAGCGCGGCCCCGGGATCGGGGGGAGACTCGGGCAGCGCGGCCCCGGGATCGGGGGGAGACTCGGGCAGCGCGGCCCCGGGATCGGGGGGAGACTCGGGCAGCGCGGCCCCGGGATCGGGGGGAGACTCGGGCAGCGCGGCCCCGGGATCGGGGGGAGACTCGGGCAGCGCGGCCCCGGGATCGGGGGGAGACTCGGGCAGCGCGGCCCCGGGATCGGGGGGAGACTCGGGCAGCGCGGCCCCGGGATCGGGGGGAGACTCGGGCAGCGCGGCCCCGGGATCGGGGGGAGACTCGGGCAGCGCGGCCCCGGGATCGGGGGGAGACTCGGGCAGCGCGGCCCCGGGATCGGGGGGAGACTCGGGCAGCGCGGCCCCGGGATCGGGGGGAGACTCGGGCAGCGCGGCCCCGGGATCGGGGGGAGACTCGGGCAGCGCGGCCCCGGAGATCGGGGGGGGGTGGGAGAGACTCGGGCAGCGCGGCCTAATATCAGTAGAGATAAAGTTTCTGAAAGACAGGACAGTCAGCACGGCATTGTACTTGAAAAAAATCATGGCTCACAAATCTGATTAGGTATATTAGATCATATTTTCACTCTAAAGACAGCAATGTGGCAATTATTTGATGAGGAAATGTGAGATTGAAGAGGAGGAGTCTAGGCCTCGGCCTATGAACAATTTTCATAAGCTGAAGGATGAGGAACTGCAATCCTCAGAGTCATTTCACTGCCCTATTGCAACAAGGGACACAACAAAGTCCATCTTTACAATGAAAGCTACTCATCAATTGGTTTTACACGGACTGGTGATCCATTGAGTCTAATCTGTGGCAAACCACCTACAAATGTAGCAATGGCTCAAGCATAATTGAAAAGGCACTTGACTATAAATCAGTCACATGACACGTAAAAGAGTTGATTATTTTAAACGGCTACTGGAATATCAAAAGACACAGAGTAAAGCTTTTGTTAATAAAGTCACAGTCGGTGAGAGGATCCAGGACACAAGTTATTTAGTAGCAGAACTTATTACCCAGAAAGGGAAAAGTCACACAGTTGCTGAGAGCCTAATAATGCCAGCATGACAGCGGAGTGAGAGACAGATAGGGCGGTAACGGGACAAAGCGAGGAAGGAAGTATGTGTGTGAGGCCAGTTTTCTGTGCTCGGTTTCAGATGTGGGAGGACCTGGAGTCTCCCAGACTGCCACACGACCACATCTGCACCAGGTGAGTCGAGCTGCAGCTCCTGAGGGACCGAGTTAGGGAACTGGAGATGCAGCTCGATGACCTTCCCCTAGTCAGAGAGAGCAAGGAGGTGATAGGGAGGAGTTATAGGCAGGTGGTCACACCGGGGCCACGGAAGATGGACAAGTGGGTCACAGTCGGGGGGGAAGGGTAAGAGTCAGGTACTAGAGAGTACCCCTGTGGCTGTACCCCTTGACAATAAGTGCTCCTGTTTGAGTACTGATGGGGGGTGGGCAGCCTACTTGGGGGAAGCAACAGTGGCCGTGCCTCTGGCACAGAGTCTGGCCCTGTGGCTCAGAAGGGTAGGGAAGGGAAGAGGAAGGAATTAGTGATAGGGGACTCTACAGTCAGGGAGTCAGACAGGCGATTCTGTGCATGCAGGAAAGAAACTGGGATGGTAGTTTGCCTCCCAGGTCCCAGGGTCTGGGATGTTTCTGATCGCGTCCAAGATATCCTGCAGTGGGAGGGAGAACAGCCAGTGGTCATGGTACATATTGGTACCAATGACATAGGCAGAAAAAGGGAAGAGGTCCTGAAAAAATACTACAGTGAGTAAGGAAATAAGTTGAGACACAAGACAGCAAAGGTAGTAATATCGTGATTACTGCCTGTGCCACGAGACAGTGAGAACAGGAATAGGATGAGGTGGAGGATAAATGTGTGGTTGAGGGGTTGGAGCAGGGGGCAGGGATTCAAATTTCTGGATCACTGGGACCTCTTTTAGGGCAGGTGTGACCTGTACAAAAAGGACAGGTTGCACTTGAATCCTAGGGGGAACAATATCCTGGCGGAGAGGTTTGCTAAGGCTACGGGGGAAAGTTCAAACTAAAATCGTTGGGGGGTGGAAACCAAATTGAAGAGACTGGGGAAGAGGAGGTTAGCTCACAAATATAGAAAGCTTGCAGACAGTGCGAGAGGGAGGATAGGCCGGTGATAGGGAAATTTCTGAGGATGTGACTAAACACATTGATGAAGGAAGAGCAGTAGATATAGTGTGTACGGATTTCCTCAAGGCATTTGATAAGGTACCCCATGCAAGGCTTATTGAGAAAGTAAGGAGGCATGGGATCCAAGGGGACATTGTGGATCCAGAACTGGCTTGCCCACAGAAGGCAAAGTGTGGTTGCAGACAGGTCATATTCTGCATGGAGGTCAGTCACCAGTGGAGTGCCTCGGGGATCTGTTCTGGGACCCTTACTCTTCGTGATATTTATAAATGACCTGGATGAGGAAGTGGAGGGATGGGTGTGAAGGTTCGCTGATGACACAAAGGTTGGAGGTGTTGTGGATAGTGTGCAGGGCTGTCAGAGATTACAGTGGAACATTGATAGGATGCAAAACTGGGCTGAGAAGTGGCAGATGGAGTTCAACCCAGATAAGTGTCAAGTATTAATGGTAAGACTCTTGGCAGTGTGGAGGATCAGAGGGATCTTGGGGTCCGAATCCACAGGACACTTAAAGCAGCTGTGCAGATTAAGAAGGCATATGTGTATGGGTCTTCATCAATGGTGGAATTGAATTTAGGAGCTGAGAGGTAATGTTGCAGCTATACAGGACCCTGGTCAGACCCCACTTGGAGTACTGTGATCAATTCTGGTCGCCTCACTACAGGAAGGATGTGGAAGCCATAGAAAGGGTGCAGAGGAGATTTACAAGGATGTTGCCTGGATTGGGGAGCACGCCTCATGAAAACAGGTTGAGTGAACTCAGCCTTTTCTCCTTGGAGCGACGGAGGATGAGAGTTGACCTGACAGAGGTGTATAAGATGATGAGAGGCATTGATCGTGTGGATAGTCAGAGGCTTTTTCCCAGGGCTGAAATGGTTGCCACAAGAGGACACAGATTTACGGTGCTGGGGAGTAGGTACAGGGGAGATGTCGGAGTAAGTTTTTTACTCAGAGTGGTGAGTGCATGGAATGGGTGGTAGAGACAGCTACAATAGGGTCTTTTAAGAGGCTTTTAGATAGGTGCAAGGTGCTTAGTGAAATAGAGGGCTATAGGTAAGCCTAGTAATTTCTAAGGTAGGGACGTGTTTGTCACAACATTATGGGCCGAAGGGCCTGTATTGTGCTGTAGGTTTTCAATATTTTCCAACGGGTTTTTTCTATGTAGAACTATTGTGGATAAAATACTAGGACAAGAATTTGAAGATGTTTCACTTTCAAACAGTCGACATACTGATGACACGTCACAGGATACTGAAAAGGTTTCGTGTGATAAACTGAAGAACAACTGCTTCTCTATGCAGGTTGATGAGTCCACAGATTTCACCAATAAAGGTCATGTTGTAGCATTTGTAAGATTTGTAAATGATGGTGAAATTCAAAAATATTTCTTCTATTGCAAAGCGCTGCCTGAAAGAAGCAAAGGCCAAGATATATATATATCTACTGATTTGTTTCATAGCTGAAAACTAAAGGTCTGTCTTGGAGGGACTGTGTTGATATCTGTGCTGAGGTGCCCCATCAATGGTTGGCTCCATGAGAAGTTTTGTTTCTCCTGTTAAGGAAAACCCTGATGTTGTCACAACACACTGCTCTCTTCACAGAGAGGTGCTGAAGTCAAAAACGCTTGGTGATGAAATGAAAAAAGTTCTGGATGATGCTACAAAAATGCTTAACTGTATTAAGCGAAGACCAGTTCACTCGAGAATGTCTAAAAAGCTGTGTGAAGACCCTAACAAAGTGCACGTACAGAAATCCGGTGGCTTATTGGAGAAAGAGTTCTCAACAGGGTATTTGAGCAGAACGGTGTATTGCAGGAGGACCATCGAGAAAATAGTAGGACAGATTTTGCTGAGTGCTTTGAAGATGAAGAATGGCTGCAGAAACTAGTCTACTTCAGACATTTTTCATCATATGAACAAGTCTCTGCAAGGCCATGGAGAAAATGTTCTGACATCAAGTGACAAGATTCTTGGATTTAAAAAAAAGAGAACCTTTGGAAAAATCATATTGCAAAAGGAAATCTTGAAATGTTTTCACTGCTACTTGGACTTGAGATTCTCATAAGAAACCATCTCGAAGAATTGCAGAACCAGTTATTTAACAGAAATTTATTATGTTTGCCTTCTGAGTTTATAAAATTTATGAAAGGGAAAGAAAGAGATTAATTTCAAGAAATTGAAGCTAATCTTCACTACCTGTTTTTTTTCAAGAATCGTTGGCTACAAATTGATTCTCTACTTAAAACAATGCTGACAATTATTTTTAGATTATTATATCTGCAACTTACTGATTGAGTAAACGTACCATGAGCTGCAGATATAATATTGTTTACACAGGGGTTCCTTGAGACCTGAAAATTATTTCAAGGGTTGCTCCAGGGCAAAATGGTGAGAAAGGATGATCTTGTCTGAGTCTGTGTCCTCTGGTCCTTGACTCACCCACAATGTGAAATATCCTCCCTATGTTGACTCTATCCACACCTTTCAATATTCAATAGGTTTCAGTGCAATCCTCCCTCACTCTACTAAACTCCAGTGAGGACAGGATTAGAGCCATCAAACTCTCCTCACATGTTAACCCTTTCATTTCTGGGATCAATCTTGCAAACCTCCTTTGGACCCTCTCCAATGCCAGCACATCCTTTCTTCGTTATCGGGCTCAAAACTGCTCACAATACTCCCAGTGCAGCCAGACCAAAGTCTTATAAAGCCCTGCTGTTATATCCATCCCTCTGAAAGTGAATGCTGACATTGCATTTCTCTCCTTACCAACCCAACCGGCAAGTTAGCCTTTAGGGAATCTTACACAGGGTCTCCCAAATCCCCTTGCACCCTGGCTTTTGAATTTTCACCCCATTTAGAAAACAGTCTACACATTTCTTCTTTCAACCAAAAAGCATGATCATGCACGAACCTACACGATTTTCCATATGCCAAATTTTCCCAATCCTCAGACTTGCTACTAAATTTTTGCAATATTGTATGCCCTCTCCTCTGCTTTCATGCTTCCTTCATTTCCCTTGTTGGCCATGGTTGTCTCAACGTCCCTTTAGTAAACTTCTTTTTCTTTGGGATTTATCTAAACTGCGCCTTCCGAATTGCTTCCAGAAACCTCAGCTTTTACTGCTCTGCTGACATCCCCGCCAGTATCCACTTCCAATCAACTTTGCCATCTCCTCTCCCATGCCTCTGTAATTCCCTTTAGTTCACTGTAATACTGATACATCTGGTTTTATCTGATCCCTCTCAAACTGGGGGGTCAATTATATCACTGGCCCCTAAGGGCCACGAGTGGGCTCAACCACAAAGGGCTGTATAAAGCCATCTCATTGGCATTCTACAATTGTGTATCACAAAGAAGGACAAATGAATCTTCGTAAGTCTTACCTTGATTAATGGCATCAAGTGTTTCTCTCAATGCTGTGTTCAGCAAATAAGGGTGATAGAATCTTTCATCTGGCAGGGCTCCATCTGTCACTGACAATTCCCGGACATCGTCACTAGTCCTGTAAATATTAAACCGATGGTCTCATTCTGCAATTTTGAATTATTTCACAAATCCATAAAGGGTTTCAGTGAAGAGCATGTCCTACCCCCTCTTTCGACGAGCTTCCTCCTGGAATAAATGAAACACAAATCTGAGAAGATGTAGGCTCACTGTCCACATCCTGAATTTCACCCAAGTCATTAAAAGGTGTCGCAAGTTCCCACTCCCACAGTCACTCACACACACAAACAGTTCAGAACCACTGGGAAAATTACAAAGAATGTTTCTGAAAATTATGCCACAAATGAATGGATGCAACTGACAGGAAAGACTGGACAGGTTGTGTATTTTTATCTGGATATGATGGCAGGATGATAAGAAGGAGGAATTTAAAAAGAGTGAAGGTTTAGATTGGAGAAACCATCTCTATTTATGGGAGACCTTAAATTAAACATAAAATGCCAGGTGGTTTGGCAAGAGAACGTGAAACTCACAGCCACAGGAGTGGTTGAAGTGGAACAGCAGAGATTGAGTGTAATGGGGAAGTTGGATAAACACATGAGGGACCGTGGAGTTCGAGGCACTGTTGCTGGGTATGGTGAGGAGGTGGGAGGAGGCTTGTGAAGCAGGGAAATTGATAGGAGAGAATGGATTGAAAGACCTGTCTATGATGTAAATTGGGATATAACCTGAAGAAGAATATATCTGAAAAGGGAAACAGACAGTGAAAAGTTCTCTAAAACAGTGAATCTGATGCAATCTGGATATTGATGGTAAATCTGATGTGTGGGTCTCATTCTGCAATTCAACCTCAGTTCCCACTGATCGACAGAGTGACCCTCACACCCACCACACCAGACACACTCACAGCCTGTGACTGTAACTCGGTGTTACTCTCAGGGGATATTATAGATGGGAATCACAGAAACGATCACCAGCTCAGTGCTCTGATCAGAGTAACTCATTCCCGAGAAGGTTGCAGACTCTCCTGTGATGTACAGATGTTGTGGGATGGGGTTTGGGGACAAGAAGAATCTGGAACAGTCAAAACATCTGTCTGGTTTAAATCAGTTTACAGCTGCAATATTTGTAAAGACCACATTGATCAAAATACATTATTCTGTCACTGTGCCCCTCTACAGAAACCAACTCAAATTTCGCACCATGAGAAACATCACATTTTCTTGTTGCTCCATCTGTTCCTGTAACTTTGAGATTTCCTCGTAGATGGAATTTAAATTCTCTTGAATCTCTCGAAGATTTTTCTCCATTGGATTTAGAATCCTCTCCTCTTCTTCCCTGAGATCTCGGAGTGCATGCTGCTCTTTCTCGGTGATAATCCGGCGCAGTTCAGCAAACTGGGATGTGATGTGGGACTCAACACTGTGTGACTGTTCCTGTCGAATGAAAGGAGAGGCTGGTTTATTAATTGGCTGTGAAGTATTTCCTTATGACATGGACAGTGACCATTCAGTCCATTAAATTATTATGCTGGTTCTCAAGAGCTTCAACCCGACTCCCTCACTTTCCCTGAAACCCACTGTTCCTCACTGACCCATTCATTTACACTTGATTCACAGAGCACCCACCTTCCCAGGGTTAATTACGGTAGTGAATTAAACATTCAACCAGGATTTATGGCAATGTCGGCCCATGGTGTTCACAAGGAGTACATGCTAACCCCAGACAGCACAAAAGGCCAGGATCGAAAATGATCACCAAAACTGATATTCTGCATTAAAGGGAACAAAACTACACAACGACATTGGAAATTCTCAACAAGCCTCACCCGAACTCCGGAAATCTTCTCTTTCTGTTGCCGCTCCATTTCCTCCAGCTCGCATTTCTTTTCCGTGAGAGAGTCTAACGCAGTTTTAACCCGTTCCTGCGAGGCAGAGAGTGAAGGAATTAGACAATAAAGATGCAGTGCTGAGTCGGGTCAATTGATTGTCATATACAAATAAATACAAAATGAAAAAAAAACATCAGGTGAACAAAATCGATTTGTTTTACCCTATATACCTCAACGGCTTCTTTAATCGGCAGGAAGCGGTGCTCCCTGTGTTCCCGCGTATCTCTACAGATCACACAGAGCAGTTTCTTGTCGTTTTCACAAAACAGCTTCAGTTCTTCCTCGTGTTCCTCGCAGAAAAGTTTATTTTCCTTCTCCTTCGGATTCAGGTTTAATTTTCTAGCTTTCTCAGACAGATTTGCTAAGGCCCGACTGGCCCTGAGGGTGCGGTCCGCAAACTCCTCTCTACATTCCGGGCAGGAGTTTCTCTCCTCCCTTTCCCAACACCGTGTGATACAGGAGCGGCAGAAGTTGTGTCCACACGCCAGTGACACCGGATCGGTGAAGAAATCCAGGCAGATGGGACAAATTACCTCCTCGGTTAAACTCTCGACCTGTCCTTTCGAAGCCATGTTAACTCCCGGTACTTCCGGGTTCAGGATCCTTTCACCTTCAGGAGCTGCTGAACCCTGCAGTACCGGGGGTGTCCACTAGGGGCGCCGCAGCCTCGGGAATGAACTTTCTGATCCTCCGAGTGTTCAAAGGGCCATTTCCACAACATTAAACAGGTGGGAACATAACTGAAGCCTCAGCCATGGGCGGCCCCATGCCCGGCTGCGAAAAGAAGAGTGTTGGGCATGGGTTACCCCCGTCCTGCAAAACCCCAGTGTGACAGATGCATCAACTGAATCTCCACATGCTCACCCCCGGGATAGGCAGGACCTTCGCCTGGAAGATGATTGGATCGTCACGTGTAAGGAGAAGCCAGACGAGCGATCGGTGTTCGGCCCAGGTCAGAGGCCTCTGGTGAGCTGCTGTTGGCAGTGCAGAGGGTGTGATTGGCATAAGAGGCAGAACATGACTGAAGCCCGAGAGAAGAGCCTGGCTCAGTCTGAGGCAGGACTGAAAGGGACGAGTTCTGAAAATAGAGACACTGGAGACTGCAGATGCTGGAATCTCGAGCAAGAATCGAGATGCTGGAGGAACTGAGCGGCTGTTAACCCGAAATGTCGATGTTCCATTTCCCTCCACAGTTGCTGAGTAAACATTTAAAGCAAGGTTAACTGAGTTCATGCCATGAAACCGTGGATGTGGGGAGAATATTGTGCTGTGAGGAGACAGCAGTGTGTGGCTGAAGGAAAAACACAAGACTGGACATTATACATCACAGGGTGGAAAGCATTCGGTTTTTCAGTGAAGGTCTGATTTCCACTGCCGTTCATATGAAGAGGCTTCCTCACTTCACTATGACCAACCCGGCTCCAATGGCATGTAATATTGGATCTTTCTTTTCAATAAATAAATGAACAAGTATAATGGTTTTTCGAGTTATTGATTTAATTGGGCTCTCTTTATCTAATTTTAGGACGCATGAAGATATGATCACATTTTAGGTCAAATGGAGACAATTCTACAGGGTTCACAAACTTTCTAGCACCAATGTGCATCTTCATTCAGGCAATGAAATACTTGTTTCTATCGGTATCTCCGTTCCTCAACACTCCCCAGGGCCCTGTCATTCACTGGATTAACTTCCCACACTTGTCTGAGTTGAATTCCTTCTGCCGTTCCTTGTCCACTTTCCCAGTTGATCTAAACGTAGATCTACATTCTGTTGTTACCATCTTCCCTGTCCACCACACCTCCAATGATGGTGTCATCTGCCAGTTTACTGTTCAGCTCACCCACATTACCATCCAAATCATTAGTTCTCTATATATCAGAACACATAAGAAACAGGTTTATGTGATTAGTGATTTGATAATTAGATGAAAATGATTTGAGCAGGAGTTCTATTCCATTCCACCTCCACTTGTACTGTTTTTTTTTAAATCTTTTGTGTGGAAATTGTTTCCTTTCAGCTTTTCTTATATTTTTCTGCTCTCACCTCACATCCCTAACATTACCGACCACGGCACCGACCTCTCACGTAAATCGTTAATGTCAGTGACAAATAATAGAGACCCAGCATCGATCCCCATCACACACCACTAATCACAGGCCTCCACGTTATGTCTCTCCCACTCGCTGGAAAATGGAGTCTCCTCTTTCTCCCTTATTAGGGAGGGAGAGCCTGCAGAATGTTGAATTACTGGGTGAGCATTATAGTCTCTGGGGGTAACTGCTGGTCTGTGTGTTTGCTATTGCCTTGCTCATGTTTAAGTGAGAGTAGTGGGTGTGCTTTTTTTCCCGGTGGGGGGAGGGGGGATTGTTTCTCGCTGCCGTTTACGTGAGGGAGGGAGGGAGTTGGGGGACTTTGGGGTTCTGACATTTAACTGTCATTCATTCTTGGGACACTCCTGTTTTTGTGGTTGTTTGCAAATAAAAAGCATTTCAGGATGTGAATTGTAAACATTTCTCTGACATTAAATGTACCTTTGACCCCGTGAACCAATCTGCAAAGCAATTCCCCCACGACCACCCTCTGCCTCCTACCACAAGCAAATGTTTTATCCAGTTAACACACAAAATGCTGACGGAACTCCCCAGGCCAGGCAGCAGCTATCGAAAAATGTACAGCTGATGTTTCAGACCAAGACCCTTCTCTAGTCGGGCATCTACACGTTGCTCGTGAAACCATTGCAGACACACTTCACCAATTCTACCCTGTCCGAACCGTCGGCACTATGTCTGACCCAGTCAATGTTAGGGAAGCTGAAGTCTCTAACTATTACAGAGTTATCTGCATTCTCCCTACACATGGGCTCTTCTGATTTTCACTGACATTTGGCATCCAACAGTACAATCCCAGCAAAGTGACCATCTCCATATTTCTAACTCCTACCAATACACTCTCACTGGCCGTTCCCCACAAGGATCTCTCTAAGTGCTGTGGTGATGTTCTCCCGATTCAACATCACAACTCCCCTCCTCTCCCACCCCCACTTCTGTCACGTCCTTTGCATCTGTAGCACAGTGAGGTGGTTTTGATCTTATTCAATGGGAGAGCAGGTGTGAGGGGCTGAACAGCCTCCTCACTGCTATTTCTGATGTTCAGATCAGTGAACAGACTGAACTGAGGGAGGATAGAAGGGGTCGGGGAATGAATGGTGTAGAACAGGAGGATGTTCCCAAGTAAACAGACATCTGGCAAGTGAGCGGCTTTAAAACGGAGTAGGAAAGGTTCAGGATCAGCCTGTCCTTGTCAGAGTGAATGGTGGGACTGGAGGGATGAGGGAACCCTGGCTGAAGAGTGTCTGGCCAGGATGGAGTTATGTGTCAGGGGAAATCAGCTGGGATCAGGTGAATCCCTCGAGGAGTAGGAGGGCTGTAGGAGGACAGTGAAGAGAGAACATCAGGAGGCCAAAGGGGGTGTGAGATAGCTACAGCAGGTTAGGTAAAGGAGATTCTACAAATGATTCTATGATTCTCTGAAACAAAAAGGGTAACGAGTGAGGTATCCTTAGAGGATCAGTGTGGTCATCTATGTGTGGAGACACAGCAGATGGGTGAGGTCTGAAATAAATACTTCTCATCTGTATTTACTGTGGAGAAGGTGGTGGAAGCTGGGGAATTCAGGCAGGAGAACAGTAATGTCCTGAAACATATCCTCCGACATGTTAGGGGTCTAGGGAAGAAATTGCAGGCTCCTTGGCTGTCATATTTCAAACGCTGAACACAGAACAGTACAGCACAGGAACAGGCCATTCTGCCCACACTGTCTATGCTGACCATGATGTAATCACATTTGCCTGTAAAAGATCCAAACCCTCCATTCCCTGTCTGTTCATTTCCCTGTTTAAATGTCTGTTAAACATCACGATCGTATCTGATTCCACCACTCCCCATCCCGGCCGTGCATTCCAGGAAGTTACCACTCATTGTGTCCAAAAACATGCCTTGAACATTGTTGTGACAGAAATAACTGGTTCTTTGAGTCTCAACAGTAGAGGCCTGGACACACACACACTTTTAATAATAAGGAATTTATTTACATGGGGAAGTCGGGTCATCACAAGCAACAACAATACACAGGAAGCGGTGTGGGGACAGGGTACGGTTACACAGTCAAAGAACAAGGGAAAAGCAGTACAACAGCTATCCCCCTTGACCTTGGATAGCTGTTGCTCCCTTACCAGGACAAACGATAGACCTTCCCAAACATAAATCAATGCACTTACCTCCAATGAGGTGGTCTGTAAGAGAGACCTAGCCAGGGACAAGTCTCACCTTTTATAGCATGGGGCTGGGCGAGATAATCCAATTAAGGTGACCAATAATTTAGGTGTGCATTGATTAGTTGGGAGGGACCAAATGTTGATTGGCATGTGGTGTGTCCTCCGACCAGCCAGGTGGCAGTGCGTCTGTCACGTGGCCGGTATCTCTGGATACAAACATCCAGTTCAACGTTGACCCTCTTAATTTAAAACTTTACCCTTCATATAGTGTCCTCGGGGAGATTACGCTGACTAAGACTGTTTCATAATTAGAAGAATAAGAGGTGTTCCCACTGGCACAGACACAGTCTCACTGGGTATTGACAGGGTAGAGGCAGGAATGATGTTTCCCCCGGATGGGGTGTGGAGCCAGGGGTCACAGACTCACAATCAGGGGTCTCCTCAGCAGGACTGAGATGAGGAAAATTCCTCTCCCAGTGTGTGGTGAATCTTTGGAATTCTCTACAAAAGATTTCTGGATTTAAGAGAAACAGCGATGATGGGATGGTGCAGGAAATTGGCACTGAGGTCAATGATCAGCCATGTTCTGAGTGACGGGCAGAGCAGGAGCAAGGGCCCGTTGGAGGTGTCAGAAATTACGGTGAATTATACGGTGAGGAACATCCCTTTCTCGTAATCTCTCCATCTCCGCCACATCTGCTCTCAGGATGAGACTTTTCATTCCAGGACGAAGGAGATGTCTTCCTTTTTTAAAGAAAGTTCTTCCCTTCCTCTACCATCAACTCTGCTCTCAAACGCATCTCTCCCATTTCACGCACATCTGCTCTCACACCATCTGTCCGCCACTACACTTGGGTTAGGGTTCCCCTTGTCCTCATCTACCACCCTACCAGCCTCTGGGTCCAAGGTATAATTCTCCGTAACTTCTGCCACCTCCAATGGGATCCCACTACCAAGCACATCTTTTCCTCCCACCACATCCCAGTTTCTCCGATTCGGGGCAGTAACAGCGATGAACCACAAGTACTAATAAAAAAGATTAGCTTCATCCACATCGAGATATCGAAACAAAAAGGCCCCGTTCTGAGTGAACGACCGATGCAGTCCGACCGACGATTGTGCAGAGACACCCCGCAAGGGTCGTTATGCTTCCGGCGCCAAAATCCCATGCCCACAATTCACCGATCCGAACTGTCGGAAGATGGGAGGATACCAGTGAACACAAAGGAAACGCGGGAAGCATGGGTCTGTGATTACCGGCGCTGTAAAGCGAATGCCCAAACCGCGAGGCTGCCGTGTCTCCCAGCTTCCTGAACTGCTAGCACAAAAGATCACCAGCAAATTTCCGTCGGGAGCTTTGTCTCCTCTTTCCTCAGTGATTGCTCTCTGAATATTCCGCTGTCCACTCCTCCCTTGTAAAGAGGGTTCCTTCTTTTTGTTAACTAGCAGGAATGGTGGCCAGAAGACTTCAGTAATTGAGCTCCAACGGTTGTGCACGAAGTGGTTTGGACTTTGATAAGTTTGGCGCCTTTTCTTTAATTTTCTCTTCATATATACTGTATCGTTATTAATCACTTAGTTATAGTAACCTTAATAAATTGTACTCATTTAATCGCATATGGTGTACTGTCTGTTTGTGGGCGAGGCGGGGAGATCACACAGCATCCACACCAGCTGATTACCCAGTTTGGCGGGGCCGAAGTCTGCTCCCCCTAGACGGAACGAGCTGAGCGAGCCTGAGGCGACCCAGGGGGTTACATTGTCTCCTCTTTCCTCAGTGATTGCTCTCTGAATATTCCGCTGTCCACTCCTCCCTCAACAATGACCTCCCACCTGCCACTCATTCCTGCTCCACCAGCCCCTACACCTCATCCCTCACCACTCTTCAGGTACCCAGAGTCCTTCCAGGTGAGACAACACCTCACCTGCGGGTCTGTCGGGGTCATCCACTGTATCCTGTGCTCCCGGGCCGGTCTCCACATCGCTGAGTGCCGACGGAGACTGCGGGACCACTCGGTTCCTTCCGCCTCGGAAAGCGATTTCTCGGTGGCCAGCCATTCCAATTCGACTTTTCATTCCCATTCTGACATGTCAGTCCAGAACTTCCTCTGCTGCTGTGACGAGACACACTCGGGAGGAGCAACACCTCATTCCGTTTGGGTCACATCCGACCTGATAATAGGAGCATCGGTTTCCCAACTGCTGATCGTTTATCCCGATCCTCTCTTTATCCATTCCCATTCCGGCTCCCGTCAGGATTTCCCTTCCCCTCAACTGCCTAGTATGTACCTCTGGTACCCCTCCTCCTTCCCTTTCTACCCCTGTCCTCCCCCACCAGATTCCTTCTCCAGCTATCACCTCCCAGCTTCTTCCCTCATCCATCCCCTCCCCATCTCCCATCACCTCCCAGCTTCTTCCCTCATCCATTCCCAACCTCTCCTACCACCTCCCAGCTTCTCTCATCCCTCCCCACCCCTCTATCGCCTCCCAGCTTCCCTCATCCATCCATCCCACTCCTATCACCTCCCAGCTTCTTCCCTCATCCCTCCCCACCCCCTCGTACCACCTCCCAGCTTCCCTCATCCATCCCCTCCCCCTCTCCTATCTCCTCACAGCTTCCCTCATCCATCCCCTCCCCCTCTCCTACCAGCGCCCAGATTCCCTCATCCATCGCTCCCCCTCTCCTATCACCTGCCACTTTGTACTTTTTACCCCACCTCCATCGTTAATTGGACTTCTGAAGGAGAATGTCGGTGGGAAATGTTGACGGTTTATTCTCCTCCATAGATGCTGCCTGACTGGTTGAGTTCCTCCAGTGTGAGTTTGTTGCGGATTTCCAACATCTGAAGAATCTTTTAATAGACAATAGACAATAGGTGCCGAAGTAGACCATTCGGCCCCTCGAGTCTGCACCACCATTCTGAGATCATGGCTGATCATTCACTATCAATACCCAGTCCCTGCCTTGTCCCCATATCCCTTGATTCCCCTATCCATCAGATATCTATCTAGCTCCTTCTTGAAAGCATCCAGAGAATTGGCCTCCACCATCTTCCGAGGCAGTGCATTCCACACCTCCACAACTCTCTGGGAGAAGAAGCTCTTCCTCAACTCTGTTTTAAATAACTGACCTCTTATTCTCAATCCATGCCCTCTGGTACTGGACTCTCCCAACATCTGGAACATATTTCCTGCCTCAATCCTATCAAATCCTTTAATTATCTTAAACGTTTCAATCAGATCCCCTCTCAATCTCCTCAATTCCAGCATGTACAAGCCCAATCTCACCAATCTCTCTGCGTAAGACAGCCCTGCCATCCCAGGAATCAACCTAGTGAATCTACGCTGCACTTCCTCAATTGCCAGAATGTCCTTCCTTAAACCTGGAGACCAAAACTGTACACAATATTCCAGGTGTGGTCTCACCAGGGCCCTGTACAAATGCAAAAGGACATCCTTGCTCTTGTACTCAATTCCCCTTGTAGTAAAGGCCAACATTCCATTTGCCCTCTTCACTGCCTGTTGCACTTGCTCATTCACCTTCATTGACTGGTGAACTAGGACTCCTAGGTCTCTTTGCATTTCTCCCTTACCTAACTCTACACCGTTCAGACAATACTCTGCCCTCTTGTTCCTGCTTCCAAAGTGGATAACTTCACATTTATTCACATTGAATGACATCTGCCAAGTATCTGCCCACTCACACAGCCTATCCAAGTCTCCCTGTATTCTCCTAACATCCTCTTTGCATGTCACACTGCCACCCAGTTTAGTATCGTCAGCAAACTTGCTGATATAGTTTTCAATGCCCTCATCTAAATCGTTGACATAAATCGTAAAGAGCTGTGGTCCCAATACAGAGCCCTGTGGTACCCCACTAGTCACCTCCAGCCAGTCCGAGAAACACCCATTCACTGCTACCCTTTGCTTTCTATCTGCCAACCAGTTTTCTATCCATGTTGAAACCCTGCCCCCAATGCCATGAGCTCTGATTTTACTCACCAATCTCCTATGTGGCACCTTATCGAATGCATTCTGAAAATCTAGCTACACTACATCCACTGGCTTACCCTCGTCTAACATCCTTGTTACACCCTCAAAAAACTCCCAACAGATTAGTCAAGCATGATTTGCCCTTGGTAAATCCATGCTGGCTCGGCCTAATCCTATTTCTGCCATCAAGATGTGCCACTATTTCGTCCTTAATAATGGGCTCAAGCATCTTCCCCACGACTGACGTTAGGCTAACAGGGCGATAGTTCTCCGTTTTCTCCTTTTGTCAGATCGACTTTTGTTTCAACCCGATGTTCGAAGAACAAAAAATAAACGGAAGATACTTGAAAACTGCAGCAGGTTTGAATCAGTTCAGTGAGGTGTCATCGACGTGGATCGCCAACTCCGATACTCTTTCATAGAACATAGAATAGTACAGCACGTTACAGGCCCTTCAGCCCACAATGTTGTGCCGACCCTCAAACCCTGCCTCCCATATAACCCCCCGCCACCTGAAATTCCTCCATATACCTGTCTAGTGGTCTCTTAACCTTCACTAGTGTATCTGCCTCCACCACTGACTCAGGTCTCACTGGTGTATAATTTGCACTGATCCTGACTGACTGCAAGTTTCCTGCATGTCCCGGGGGTAAATGTGTCCAAAACAGAATAACTGATTCCACCAGGAATCCGTCAGGATCCCAGCCCCCTGTGCAGCCTACAGTGTGAACATCAAATTCGCAAACAGCCGGTGGTTGCTCCCCCTTTGTCACTTTTTAATTTTCTCTCTCCTCATGACATATTACCTCCATTGTATGTACCGCCTACCAAAGATTCACCTTGACCTCGCTAACCACTACAACTTGTCCCACTTAACCTGGCCCTGGGTGAATGGACTTTAGCACCCGGGGGAGC
Organism: Hypanus sabinus; assembly: GCF_030144855.1. NCBI lineage: Eukaryota > Metazoa > Chordata > Chondrichthyes > Myliobatiformes > Dasyatidae > Hypanus > Hypanus sabinus. The sequence goes on along the minus strand of NC_082710.1, from coordinate 182,275,888 downwards.
AGGGGAGTTCAGGACCTGCGGCCCGCGGATGCTGCTGAATCCGCAGTGTTTCTGTTCCGTTGACGGATGCGGTGAACGAGTTAAAATTCATGGATTGATAATTCTCACATCGTGTTTATTTCACTCTCTGCACATTTATATTTACACTGACTTACTCCTGATGCCAGTCCCGGGACCGACCTGTTTACAGACCTGGAGCGGAACTGGAGCAGATTCTCAGCCACTGGTTTTTATGCCAAGTCCAGAAGAAAGGATAAAGTTTTTCCGTGAATTTATTCCCAGTGAAGGTGTGGAGATGGGACTTGGTCTCCGCGTTGTAAAATGAAACTGTCCCGGACTCATAACTGAGATAAACTCCCACCCTCCCTGGGATGGGACCAGCAGGGAGACGGGACGCAGGGGAGGTGAAAACATTGATTGTGTGATCATCCCGCCCGATAATCCAGAATCCGTTGTCCGGACTCAATCCGACCTGTCTCTTCCTCTCCACAAACTCTGCGGCAACTCCCAGATACCACCACCGATTCCCCATCACCTCCACCTCCCAGTAATGTTTCCCCGATGTGAATCCCTCCGATCCCAGCAAACAAGCCCGGACTGTGAACCTCTTCCCGGTGTCAGGGAGATTCCTCCGGGTCCCAGTCCATCTCACACTCTTCCGATCCTCAGACACCTCGAGCTCTGGACCCGCCGTTTCCACATCCAGGGTGACAGAGTCTGGGGAGAGAAACAGAGAATTAGAAGACTGGGGGGGGTTGGGGAAGACAAGAGCAGGGTGGTCCCAGGACCAGGGGAGAGGCTGCTGGTCCTCAGGCACAGTCGGGATACAAAGACGTAGGCTACATCCACACTACACCAGATAAATCCATAACCGAAGCTTTTTCTCTTCGTTTTTACCCTCCACACTAAAATGTCGTTTTCGTCCCCCGAAATCGGAGCCTTTCAGAAACGCTTTCCAGGGTGGGTATTTTTGAAAACGCTGCTCGGGCAGATCAGTGTGGATGGGGTAACCGGAGATTTCTGAAAATGCTATCAGACGGCAGCGCGCTATTTCATTGTTTTCTTGAACACAACCTGACAATTTCAGAACGAGACTGAAGCCAGAAGAGTTAAAAATGTACTCACCAAATACTTTGACCCATAACTTACCGAATAAATAAGTATGCTGTACTCAATTTGCCCTGTTTTCTGTCCTTGTTCGTATGAAGGAGGTTTACTTATTTATACAAGAACTTCTCTGACAATAGATGTGTAGCCTAATGTAACATTGTATGGAAATACAAGATAACATTGACGCAGACATTAAAGCATTTATACATTTAACAAGGGACTTGAGTAATGCAACAGAGTTAGTCAGCTTTTCAATGTTTGTCGTCAGCTGGGTCAATCTGTCCGTGAACTCCCTGTCTGTTGCCTCCGTATGCTCCAGTATTTGCTTTTTTTTACTTTTAAGTTCTCCTGCGCGAGAGCCAACAGCTGTCCATCGTTTTAAGTTTTTCTCATCTGTAACTATACAAACGTGCACTTTTACGGCGAGATTCAACACCAAACATGTCGCTTGTTTTGGTAGATGTGTCCTGTGCATGCGCAGGAGAAGGAGATTCGCCAAAATCTCCATTTCAATGCGGATAGAGATATTTTCAAAAACGCATAGTGCAGACGCCTATCGTTGTTACTCTATAATTTCAAAATTATCCGGTCTAGTGTGGATGTAGCCGTAGTGGTTAGTAGGTCAATTGATGATTGTAAATTGTCCTGTGATTAGGTTAATGTTTAAAAAAGGTGGGTTACTGCACTGTGTGACTCGTTGAGCTTACAACAGCCTGTTCTGTGTTGTGTCACTAAATAAATAAATCCATGTCTTAAAACATCGTAAACCTTCCTCTGGCAGCCTCCTCAGCTTCAGGGAGAAAGGCCCAGCCTATCCCGCCGCTCTTTATGCCCAAAGCCTCCAGGCCCGGCATATCCTTGTAAATCTGCTCTGCCCTCTCCGGTTGAAAGACATCCTTCCCATAGCAAGGTGACCAGAACTGTACACACTGCTCCAAATGTGGCCGGACCAACGTCTTGTACACACGGAACAGGAAGTCCCAGCTCCTGTACTCCGTATTCGGACTGACAAATCCCCTCTCGCACTCTGCCCGGACTGTTTGACCAGTGGCCCATCAACTGATGAGAAGCATTTAGCTTCCCAAAGTGCAACACCTCCTGTTTCTCTAAACCAAACTCCATCGGGCTTTCCTCAGTTGATCAACTGGCCCAGTTGATCAAGGTCCATTGTAATCTTGGATAACCCATTTTTAATGTCACCTACAAACCTGCTAACCAGAGTTCCTCTCATTCTTCTAAACAAGGAACTGGGAACTTAGTACAGCACAGGAGCTGGCCCTTCATTCCATGTGACTGATTGATGTAGCAAACAATTCCTGATCTGTACCAGTTCCCCAGAACCTCAGTTCCTTGGTCTTTCAAAAGTTTTTTAGCTCCACCTTAAATATATCCAAAAATCACATCTGCTGCAGGAATTCAGTGGGTGGGGCAGCGGCTGGGGGAGGAAAGGGACTGTCGACATTTCAGGATGAAACCCTACGTCAGGACTGAGAGTGGAGAGGGCAGATGGTCGGTGTAGAGAGGAGAGGCGGAGTGACGAGACAGGAGCTTGAGGTGACAGTGGAACAGCAGTAGAGTGGGGCTGTGGGCTGGAGCTGGGAGGCACTGGGCAGTGAATGATAGATGGAGACTGGCACAGGGGGAAAGTTAGAGGAAGACGGAGCACGTTTATGGAAGAATGTGGGCGAGATTGCTGTTTTGGAGTCAGCTGATGGAAGGTGGAAAACAGGAACACAAATCCAGTCTGTTTTGGAATCTTCTCAGTAAAGGAGGTGATAACAGGAACCATGAATGGCAGATCGACTCAGAACCAGATGGGGGAGGAGTGGAAAGCCTGTGGTGAACTGTGTGTGTAGATGGAAACAGAAGGTGAAGGGGGATGAATATGGGTGATAAGGGTCCCTTTGTCCCCTTTCCCATAAACCCACTCTCCACTCTCACTCTGACAGAGGGTTTTGATTCATTAAGGACCAATGTGGTTATTGATACCTAGACTCAGATGAGACGGGAGAGGACCATGGAGACTGGGAATGGGAGGAATATATATATAGTTCTGCCTTGGAACTTATACGTTTTAGAACAGATGAGTGCAGATTGGATTCAGATGGCTTCGCTATGGAAAGCCAAGGGTTATGTAAGAGGGGTATTAATCTGCCTGGAGGTCTATGTTCAGTGGTGTCCTATAGGGGTCAGTGTTGGGACCTCTGTTGTTGAGTGTTATATGGGTGTTATTCAGTAAAGTTGCAAATGACACTTCCAGCTGGAGAAAAAACTGACTTTGTGATAGGAGACAGACTGCTGGTGAAAGTCTGTTCTACAGGCTGGAGCCCTGTGACCAGTGGTATGCCTCAGAGACTGATGCTGGGTCCACTGATACTGGCCATCGGTATTAACAATTCGGAAAACAATGGAGATTGTATGGTTAGTAAGTTTGGTGAATGCCAGCAAAATTGGTGATAAAGTGGACAGTGGGGAAAACTGTCTAGTTTCCAGCTTATTGAGATCAGCTGGGAACAGGGATCAAAGAACAATAGATGCAATTTAACTTTGACAATTGTGACATGTTACATTTTAGTCTGCTAAACTGGCACAGGGCTCAGACAGTAAATCACAGAAATAATTCCAAAATAGAGACCAAAGGATACAGGTACATGACTTCCCCGAAAGTGGCAGCACAGGTAGACAGGGTGGCATTTGGCACATTTGGTTTCCTTGGACAGGACTTTGAGTTCAGCAGCTGGAAAGTCACTGTACAAGTCATTGTTCAGACTGTACATGCAGAACAGTCCGCATTTCTGGTTCCCAACTATCAGAAGGATGTCATGAAGCTGGAAAGTGTGCACAAAAGATCCATAAGGATCTGGAGGACTGTGGTTTCGGATAGATGGGTCCATTTCCCTTCAGTATAGGAAATTGAGGGGTTACACCACAGTGCCTTGAAAAAGTATTCAGCCCCATGACAAGTTTCACATTGTACTGTCTCATTTTCCAAATTTAAAATATATTGTAGGACTTTTGGAGCTAATCTACAAAGCATTGTGCATCATGTCAAGTGAAAGAAAAATTCCAAAACCTGTCAATTATTAAAGACCGAAACTGTGAGGCTGAAAAGTATTCAGCCCCTTTGTCATTACAACAGTAACTTTCCTCAGGTGCAATATATTAAATATCAACTCACCCAGCTTGTTGATGTAGAAAATTAGAAGGGCACCTGCTTTCATTGAATTCATGAGAAAAATACCTCCGCCCCCTCTATGAGGTCCAGCAGTATGGTAGATTTTCAACAGACCAAACCAAAATGAAGACAAAAGATCATTCAAGACAAGGAAAGGGAATGGTAGTAGAGAAGAACAAATCTGGAGAAGGGTACAGACAATCTGAAAGGCATTGAACATACCTTGGAGCTCAGTGCAGTCCATTGCAACCACGGCCATACTATCAAGGTCAGGCCGCCCCTCTAAACCAGAAAAGAGGTGAATTTGTAGAAGAAGTGACACCAACAGTCACTCTGAGTGAGCCGCAGCAGTCAGTGGCTGCAACTGGGAATGAAATTCGTGGCTCTACGACCTCTAAGGCCTTGCATCAAAAGGGTATTTATTGAAGAGTGGCAAGGAGAAAGGCCTGGCTAAAATCAAAAGCATATCCTTGCCCTTAAAGACTTTGCAAAACATCATTTAGAAGATGTGGAAGAAGATCTTGTGGACTGATGAGACTAAAGTGGATCTCCTTGGCCTCAACACTAAGTGTGCCAAAGAGCTAATATGGGGTGCAACAGGTAGGCAACACCATCTCTACTGTAAAGCAGGGTGGAGGTAACAGCATGCTATGGGAACAACCAAAATCAGGACTCTGCCTGAAACATTGACTGTGTACTGTATTCCCTAGATGCTGCCTGACCTGCTGAGATCCTCCAGCATTTTGTGTGTGCTGCCCTGATTTCCAGCATTTGCAGATTTTCTTGTGATCATGATATGGTGATGCTTTTCATGGCAGGGACAGAAAACTGGTCAGGATTGATGGGAAGATGAATGTTGCTAAATTAGAGAGATCCTGGATAAAAACCTGCCGGCCTCTGCCGGAAAGTTTAAACGGAGGAGGAAGTTTGTCCTTCAGCAGGACAATGACCCAAAGCACAGTGCCAGAGCAACCATGGAGTTCAAATGCAGAAGACTGATGTACTTGAGTGGCCCAATCAAACATCTCTGACAAGGTTGCTGTCCACTGCCGCTCCCCAACTAACATTGCACAGCTCGAGCCATTTTGCAAGGAGGAATGGGCAAATCTTGCTCCATAATGTTGTGCAAGGCTAACAGAGGCTTATCCAAATAGATGACCTTCTGTAATAACAGTGAGACGTGGTCCAACTACATAAGTACTGAACAAAGGGGGATGAATAGGTTTGAAATGCTGTCATAAGAACATAAGAGATAGGAGCAGGAGTAAGCCAATTGGCCCTTCAAGCCTGCTCCGCCATTCAACAAGATCATGGCTGATCCAATCTTAACTCTAGTTTTCACCGAATCCCACAAGGCAACAGTGCCAACCAACAGGGCACCATGCCGCCTGTTTTATTTTATTATTCATCCCGTCCAAACCCATGTGATCACCCAGGAAAAAAAAACAATTTGCCAATTGAGGAGAAAAAAATCTGGAAAATTCCTCTCTGACCCATCCAGGCTATCGAAAACTGGTCCAGGAGATCACATGGCTGATCTAAACCTAGCCTCATGTCCACTTACCTGCTCGCTCACCATATCCCCTAATGCCATTTTTATCCAGGAAAATGTCTATCTCCGTTTTGAATTTATTGAGTGTAGTAGATTCCACAGCTCTCTGGGGCAGTAAATTCCACAGCCCCACTACCCTCTGAGTGAAGAAATTTCTCCGCATCTCAGTCCTGGAACGGCGTCCCCTTATTTTAAGATTATGCCCCCTAGTCCTAGTTTCACCCATCATTGGGAACATTCTCCCCGCATCCACCCGATCAAGCCCCTTCACAATCTTATATGTTTCAATAAGATCGCCTCTCATTCTTCGGAACTCCAATGAGTAGAGTCCCAATCTACTCAACCTCACATCATACATCAACCCACCCATCCCCGGAATTAACCTAGTGAACCTTCTCTGCACTGCCTCGAGAGCCAGTATGTCCTTTCTTAAATATGGACACCAGAACTCACGCAGTACTCCAGGTGTGGTATCACCAATACCCAGTACAACTGCAGTAAGACCTCCCTGTTCTTATACTCCATCCCCCTAGCAATAAAAGCCAGCATTCCATTGGCCTTCTTGACCACCTGCTGCACTTGCATACTAACTTTTTGTGTTTCCTGCACCAGGACCCCCAGATCCCTTTGCACAGAAGCACTTTCCAGTTTCTCTCCATTTAGATAATAACTTGCTCTATTATTTTTCCTGCCAAAGTGCAAGACCTCACACCTGTCAGTATTATATTTCATCTGCCAAATGTCTGCCCAATCACTCAGCCTATCTATGTCCCCCTGCAGGGTTTCAATATCCTCCGCACTCATTACACTCCCTCCCATCTTTGTGTCATCAGCAAACTTTGATACGTTGCACTTAGTCCCTTTCTCCAAATCATTAATATAGATTGTAAAGAGCTGGGGTCCCAACACCGACCCCTGCGGAACACCACTAGTCACCAACTGCCAGTCTGAGAATAAACCATTTATCCCAACTCTCTGTTTTCTGTTAGAAAGCCAATCCTCAACCCATGCCAGAATATTATCCCCAATCCCATGATTTTTTACTTTAAGTAATAATCTTTGGTGTGGCACCTTGTCAAATGCCTTTTGGAAGTACAAATACACCACATCCACTGGTTCCCCTTCATCTACCCTATATGTTATGTCCTCAAAGAGCTCCAACAAATTTGTCAAACATGACTTCCCTTTTGTAAAGCCATGCTGACTTTGTCCTATTAAGCTATGTTTATCCAAATGCCCTGTTACTGTTTCCTTAATTATCGATTCCAACATTTTGCCAACCACAGATGTTAGGCTAACTGGCCTATAATTCCCAGCCTTCTGTCTATTGCCCTTTTTAAATAAAGGAGTTACATTAGCATTTTTCCAATCTGCTGGGACCATTGCCGAGTCCAGCGAGTTTTGAAAAATTATCACTAATGCATTCACAATCCCAACCGCCACTTCCCTTAAGATGCAAGCCGTCCGGTCCAGGGGATTTATCCACCTTCAGTCCCATTAATTTATCAAGTACCATTTCCTTGGTGATTTGAATCGTAGTTAGCTTCTCTCCCCCTAGAGCCCCCTGTTTATCCAGTGTTGGGATATTTTGAGTGTCCTCTACTGTAAAAACTGATACAAAATATTTGTTCAGCGTTTCCGCCATCTCCATGTCCCCTACCATTAATTTCCCGGTCTCATCTTCTAGGGGACCAACATTTACTTTAGCCACCCTTTTTCTTTTTATGTAACTATAAAAACTCTTACTATCTGCTTTTATGTTTTTTGCCAATTTACTTTCATAATCTATCTTCCCCTTCTTAATCAACCTTTTTGTTATTTGCTGCTGATCTTTAAAAGCTTCTCGATCTTCAGTCTTCCCACTGGATTTAGCTACCTTATATAACTTTTTTTTTTAGTCGTATACTTTGCTTTATTTCTTTACTAAGCCACAGATAACTATTTTTTCTTTTACACCCTTTTTTCTTCAGTGGAATATATTTTCCTTGATAGTTGTAAAATAACTCCTTAAATATACATCACTGATCAAGTACCGATCTACCCTTTAATCTATTTTCCCAATCCATCTTAAGCAATTCCGCCCTCATACCATCATAGTCTCCTTTATTTAAGCTCAGTACGCTTGTTTGAGATCCAACCCTCTCATCCTCTAATTGAATATGGAATTCGACCATGTTATGGTCACTCATTCCAAGGGGATCCTTTACTAGGACATTTTTTATTAGTCCTGTCTCATTACACAGGACCAGATCTAAGTCTGCTTGCCCCCTTGTCGGCTCAGTAACGTATTGTTCAAGGAACCCATCCCGAGTACACTCAATAAACTCTTCTTCAAGGCTGCCGTGTCCGACTTGATTAGTCCAGTCAATATGAAAGTTAAAATCCCCCATAATTAGAGCTGTTCCCTTATTACAAGCCCCAACTATTTCCTGATTTATGCTCCGACCAACTGAGTTACAGCTGTTTGGAGGCCTATAGACTACTCCCACCACTGCTTTTTTCCCTTTACTATTTCTTATTTCTACCCAAATTGTTTCGTTATCCTGATCCTTTGAGCCAATATCATTTCGCTTTATTGCATTGATTTCTTGCTTTATTAACATAGCCACCCCACCTCCTTTTCCTTCTTGCCTGTCTCTCCTAATTGTCGAATACCCTTGTATGTTTCTGTCATTTCAGTGTTTGAATTTTTAGTTTTTCATGCTTTACAATCTTCCCTGTTTCTGGGCTCTACTGTGAAAAAAGGAGTATGAGATTCACAAATAAAAATTCTCAGTTAAATTGATCAAAATCCCTGGTTGTAACACTCACTTATATGAACAAAGTGTTGGGGGCTGAATTCTTTACAAGGCACCATATAAAATCACGAGGAGTAGGGGGAAGATGGACATTCAGTCTTTTTCCCAGACTGGGCAGCTGTAAAACCAGAGGAGATATAGATTGCAGGTGAGAGGGGAAATTTTGAAATGGATCTGGAGGCAACTTTATCACACAGAGGAAGCTGTAGAGGCAGGTAAAATTACAATATTTTAAAATATAATTAGAATATAAATAGGAAAGGGTTAGAGGTATGCAGTGCGAACATCAGCAACTGGACTAGCTCAGGAAGATATCTTGGTCGAAATGAACTAACTTGAATGAACAACTAAAAGGCCTGCATATCCAGCACCTGAGTTAACGAGAGTCTGCAGTCGTGGCAGGTCAGGGAAGGTGAGTCGAGCAAATTTCCTTTCCTGAAGGACACAAGGGCATTTTCGAACAACCCGAGTCACCACATTGTCATTGGCTTATTTCTTTTGTCCCTGTCATTAACAAATCCTCAGGGTCTGTGGCTCATTTCAACCCCACCTCATGGGGTATTTTGCAGTGCGGGTGGCTTCAGGATGCAGTGGTTCACCTAAAAGCCCGCGTATGTGGTTTATTGTGCTCCTTGGTTGGTGTGCTCAGGGATCTGACCTGGCTATACGAAAGTGATGCTTATATGATCAGGCAGCTGACTATACGAAAGTGATGCTGCCCAGGGAAAAAGCTTCAGTTCCCCCATCAATGAATTCAATTTTTGCCTCAGTTTAAAATTCCCTGAAAGACACTGACAAAGGACTCTGTATCAGACTTACCTTGCCTAATGGCATCAAACACTTCACTCCACACTGTGTACAATACAGGTTGATCCAATTTCTCAACTGGCAGGTTGCCACCTCTCACGGACAATAATTGATTCCCATCACTGATCCTGCAAATATTAAACAGTTGGTTATTACCCAAACACCAGCAATCCATGACACATTTTATAAAATCCAGCAGAGTTTCAGTAAAGACCATGTCCTACCTCCTCTTTCGATCAGCTTCCTCCTGAAATAAATAAAACACAGATCTGAATTGGCTGAGATTGACCGTCCGCACGCAGCCCGAGAGCAAGCGTTTCATCCAAATGGTTACAGATACTAAAAAATTCCAACTCTCACTCCTACTGGCACAGGGCCCAAATGATAACATTACAGATCTGACAAAGAACGACAGGAGAAAGTACAAGAAATGTTTCTGAAAAGTTAACTGAGTGGGTGAAAAGTTCAAGGAAGTTTGAAAAGGATCAACATTTTGACAAAATGTCAGGAACGATGAGATCGAAGAGTTGAAAATTATCAATGGGTGGTGTGGAGAATGTACCTGGGAAAGTACAGTACCTCCTTTCGAGAGGACTACATAAGGCAAAGGTAAAACGTAAGGTGGCCTTTAATAAATCCCTGAGATATTCAGCGATGAGAATGTGAAATTCACTGCCATTGTGGCTGAAGCAGACATCAGACATGAAATATAATGTGGCAGGGGAATGAAGACATTGAGTGTGGTGAGCAGCTGGGGGGAGGCTCGTGCAGCGTAGGAAGACGATAGGAGATGGTGGACTAAATAGCCTGCTGTGATGTGGTATGGGATGGAATCCCTTGAGGAACCTATCTGACAGAATATGCTTATCTTCTGGAATTCATCCTCATTCCTACTGATCAATTAAAAGACCTTCACACCCACCGCCACTGTTCCCTCACTGTAGCCGCGCAGGAACTGAAATGCTCCCACTCCCAAACTCCAATATGGCTGGTATTTCCCTTTATCATTTGAAATCTATGTTAATATCATTGTAAAATATCCTGTACTTAATCACGTGGTATACAATTAATCACATGGGGACATTTCAATTTATGCACAGCTGCGCAGCTAAGAGGGAACGGTGTGTGATTGGAACTGGATTTTAATGCAAGTTTTCAGGGGTACTACATGTGGGAATCACAGAAACAATCACCAGCTCAAGGCTAAGCTCAGAGTTACTCATTCCTGACAAGGCTGCAGACTGCCTTGTGATGTATAAGGCACATTTGGAGTCAACAGTCCCAAACAGTGAAAACATCTGGTTGAAATCAGTTTAATTGCAGAAATGCTGCATTTATCTTAAGTATGTCACTCCCCATTTTGTGACAGTGCACTTATATTGATTCAAATTTCACAAGTAATTCCACACCTTCAGAAATGTTATACTGTCTTCTTGATCCATCCTCTCCTGTAACTTCGAGATTTCCTCCTGAATAACCTTTAACTTCTCTTGAATCTCGTGCAGATTTTTCTCCATTGGGTTCAGAATCCTCGCCTCTTCTTCCCTGACATTTCGGAGTGCCTGCTGCTCTTTCAGGGTGAGAATCTGGTGCAGTTCAGCAAACTGGGACGTGATCTCTGACTGAAGGCTGTGTGACTGTTCCTGTCAAACCAAAGGTGAGGGTTAATATGTTGTGTTACTAAGTTGTATCTCCGTAGGGCATAGAAGGGCCGAATGGCCTACTCCTGCACCTACTGTCTATTGTCTATTGACATGGAATGTGCCCTTTCAGCCATCACATTCTATGTTGCTTCTCTGAAAAACCACATCAGTTCTCTTTCAGTTTAATCTGAAACCTATTCTCCCTCACTTGCCCATTAGTGCCCCCCCAATTCACAAGGATAATTACTGCAGCTAATCAGCCGTCCATAGAGTCTTCGCTCACTGCAGCGCAGTAACAGGCCCTTCTGTCCATTTAGTTGTGTGCAAAACTGTCCTTCGGCCGAGTTATTCAACAGCCATGTCCTTGGGATGTGGGTGAAGCTGCCATCGTCACGTGGATGCAAATTTCGTGTCGGCCATACCAGAGGACGTGATCAAACCCAATTTTTTGCAGCTGCATTACTTTGCAATTATTTTATCTTCTTTTTTATTGAGAGATACAGCAGGGTGACAGAGCCCTCCCACACAACGGGCCCAATTGACCAACTAACCAGTTTGTCTCTGGACTGTGGGAGGGCACCAGAGCACCTGGAGGAAGCGCACGCGGTCCCGGGGAGGACTGCTTACAGACAACGGCGGGAAATGAACCCACGTCACTGGCTCTGTAATGGTGTCGTGCTGACCAACGCGACTGTGCAAGCGCGCGGAGGTCGGCCAGTGAGAACAGCGGGAGGAGTTTAAAAAGAGACAGCTTCACTGGGCACCAGAGGAGTGGGCATCTGACTAGAGGAAGGCTTTGGCTCAATGGGGCTTCGGCGATATCGGGTCGAGGTGAGGTACGTTATCTGTTTAGAATACAGACAGAAAGTATGTGTGTGAGCACTGTTTTCTGTGCTTGGTGTCAGACCTGGGAGGTCCTGGAGACTCCCAGCCTCCCGGACAACTACACATGCACCAGGTGTGTCGAGCTGCAGCTCCTTAGAGACCATGTTAGGGAACTGGAGATGCAGCTCAATGAGTTCCGTCTGGTTAGGGAGAGCGAAGGGGTGATAGAGAGGAGTCATAGACAGGTAGTCACTCCGGGGCCTGGCGAGGCAGGTGAGTGGGTAACAGTCAGGAGAGGGAAGGGCAGGAGTCAGAGGCAAGAGAGACCCCCTGTGGCTGTATCACTTGACAATAAGTACTCCTGTTCAAGTACTGTTGGGGGGACAGCCAACCTGGGGGAAGCGACAGTGGTCGCACCTCTGGCACAGAGTCTGGCCCTGTGGCTCAGAAGGGTAGGGAAAGGAAGAGGAAGGCAGTAGTAATAGGGGACTCTATAGTTACGGGGTCAGACAGGCGATTCTGTGGACGCAGGAAAGAAGCGCAGATGGTAGTTTGCCTTCAGGTTGCTAGGGTCCGGGATGTTTCTGTTGGCATCCACCACATCTTGAAGTGGGAAGGAGAACAGCCAGAGGTCGTGGTACATATTGGTACCAACGACATAGGTAAGAAAAGGGAGGAGGCCCTGAAAACAGACTATAGGGAGTTAGGTAGGAAGTTGAGAAGCAGGACCACAAAGGTAGTAATCTCGGGATTACTGCCTGTGCCACGTGACTGTGAGTATAGAAATAGAGTGAGGTGGAGGATAAATGCATGGCTGAGGGATTGGAATGGGGAAGGGACTCAGATTTCTGGATCTTTGGGATCTCTTCTGGGGCAGGTGTGACCTGTACAAAAAGCAAGGGTTGCACTTGAATCCGAGGGGGACCAATATCCTGGCGGGGAGGTTTGCTAAGGCTATTTGGGGAGATTTAAACTAGAATTGCTGCGGAGTGATGGAGGAAAGAGAATTGACTCACAAATAGAGAAAGCTTGAAGACAGTGCAAAAGTGAGGATAGACAGGTGGTAGAGAAGGGTCACACTCAGACCGATGTCTTTAGATGTTTCAGAAAAGACGGGGAGGAAGGCAAAAGAGGTGGGGGCGTGGCACTGTTGATCTGAGATAGTGTCACAGCTGCAGAAAAGGAGGAAGTCATGAAGTCTACTGAGTCTCTGTGGGTGAAAGTTAGGAATAGGAGGGGTCAATGATTCTACTGGGTGTTTTTTATAGACCACCCAATAGTAACAGGGACATCGAGGAGCAGATAGGGAGACAGATTCTGGAAAGGAGTAATAATAACAGGGTTGTTGTGGTGGGAGATTTTAATTTCTCAAATATTGATTGGCATCTCCCTAGATGAGGGGTTTAGATGGGGTGGAGTTTGTTAGGTGTGTTCAGGAAGGTTTCTTGAACACAATATGAAGATAAACCTACAAACAGGCTGTACCTGATCTGGTATTGGGAAATGAACCTGGTCAGGTGTTAAATCTCTCAGTGGGAGAGCATTTTGGAGATAGTGATCATAATTCTATCTCCTTTATAGTAACATTGGAGAGGGATAGGAACAGATAAATTAGGGAAACGTTTAATTGGAGTAAGGGGAAATATGAGGCTATCAGGCAGGAACTCGGAAGCATAAATTGGAAATAGATGTTCTCAAGGAAACATACAGAAGAAATGTGGCAAATGTTCAGGGGATATTTGCATGGGGTTCTGCGTAAATATGTTCCAATGAGACAGAAAGGATAGTAGGGTACAGGAACCGTGGTGTAGAAACGCTGTTGTAAATCTAGTCAAGAAAAAAAGGTTTACAAAAATTTCAAAAAAATACTAGGTAATATTAGAGATCTAGAAGGTTATAAGGCTAGCAGGAAGGAGTTTAGGAATGAAATTAGGAGAGCCAGTAGGGGCCATGAGAATGGGAATGGCAGCATGGAATGGGCTGCCGGCGGTGGCGGTGGAGGCGGAAACAAGCGGGTCTTTTCAGAGGCTCCTGGATAGGTACATGGAGCTTAGAAAAATAGAGGGTTATGGGTAAGCCTAGGTAGATAAGGTAAGGACATGTTCGTCACATCTTTGTGGGCTAAAGGGCCTGGATTGTGCTGTAGGTTTTCTATGTTTCTAATACCATGAAGAATCGGAAAATCTCACCCGAACTCCAGAAATCTCCCCTTTCTGTTGCCACTCCATTTTCTGAATGTCTGATTCCTTTTTTGTGAGAGAGTCTAAGGAAGATTTGACCTTATCCTGAAAATCAGAGTAAATAAGTTAGACAATAAATGACAATGCGACAAAGTAAACAGGCGATCAATCGGTTCATTTTTACCTTGTACATTTTCACAGCTTCTTTAATCGGCAGGAAGCTGTGCTCTCTGTGCTCCAGTGCATCTCTACAGATCAGACAGAGCAGTTTCTTGTCCGTCTCACAAAACAGCTTCAGTTCGTCCTCATGTTCTTCGCAGTGAACTTTACTTTTCTCCTCTATCGGGTTCAGGTTCAGTTTTCGAGCTTTCTCAGAGAGATTTGCTAAAACCCGATTGACCCTGAGGGTGCGGTCCGCAAACACCTTTCTACATTCCGGGCAGGAGTTTCTCTCCTCCCTTTCCCAATACTGTGTGATGCAGGAGCGGCAGCAGTTGTGTCCACACTCCAGTATAACCGGATCGGTGAAGAAATCCAGGCAGATTGGACAAACTACCTCCTCGGTCAAACTCTCGACCTGTCCTTTCGAAGCCATGTTAACTCTCGGTACTTCCTGGTTCAGGATCCTTTCACTTTCGGGGAGCCTCTGAACCCCTGCAGTACCGCGACTGCCCACTGTACAAACGTTCAAAGTTCAAAATAAATTTATTATCAAAGTACACCTCTTTCACCGTCTACTAGTCTGAGATTCAATTCTTGCGGGCATTCTCAATAAACCCACAATAGAATAATAACTATAATAAAATCAGTGAAAGACAGCACCAACTGGGCCAATCAGCCAGAGAGAAAATGCAAGGAACTGCAAATACAAAGAGAGGGGACTAATAATAATAAACAAACCATCGAGAACATGTGATGAATGACAGTCTGTAGGTTGTGGGAACTATTCAGTGTTGGAGCAAATGAACTGATCTCCCCTGGTTAAAGGGGCAGAAGGTTGAGGGGTAATAACTGTTCCTGAACCTGATAGTGTGAGTTCTGAGGCTCCTGTACCACCTTCTGATGGCAGCAGTGGAAGAGAAGAGAGAAGAGAGATGGAAGAGAGTACGGCCTGGGTGGTGGGGGTCCCCAGTGATGGATGCTGTTTTCCTGCGACAACGCTTCATGGAGATGTGCTCAATGGAGGGGAGGGCTTTACCCAAGTGGGACTGGGCCGTATCCAGTACTTTTTGTAGGACTTTCCATTGAAGACGTTTGGTGTCTGCATACCAGGCTGTGATGTGGCCTGTCAGTAAACTCTCCACTAGAAGCCCGTGAAAGTTTTGGGTGTCATGTCCAATTTTCTCAAACTCCTAAGGAAGTAGATGAACTCTTGATTGTATGCATTGCCTGAGACCCGCACAGGTCTTTCCATATAATAACACCGTGGAATTTAAAGTTGCTGACCCTCACCACCCCTAATCTACTGAGGAAAACCCTGTTTAGGGACCCCTGCATTCCTCTCCCTGAAATCAGTAATCGCTCCTTGGTCTTACTGACATTGAATGAGCAGTTGATACTGTGGCACCACTCAGGCAGACTTTCAGTCTTCCCGGCTGGTTCCCCAGCCTTTTCCCGGGGCACAGCTCCTTCCTGTTCTCCATTTTCTCTCGTAGTCCACTCGATCTTCGTTCCAAACTCTGGCCCGGTCAGTAATCGCTGGTCGGCTGTGAAGGCGAGCTGCCTCCAGGGGCTGCAGTGGTCAATCTGGTGGAAGCGACGAGTCCGAGAAATTTCTCCGCAACTGCTTTGTTCATCGTCCTCTACATATGAACCTTGCATTAGTAAACTTGGTCATAGTTCTTCCAGACCAACACCTTTGACTACAATTCCATCAGGGAGTGGTCAGCACGGACTGGCCTGCAGGTACCCAATGGGCAAGGTGGCAGTCGTCTGGCAGAACACACACACACAGGGCTGGAGGAACTCAGCAGGTCAGGCGGCATCTATGGAAAAGAATAATCAGTCGATGTTTCGGGCTGAGATCCTTCTTCAGGACTGAGAAGGAAGAGGGAAGGTGCCGGAATAAAAAAGCGGGGAGGGGAAAGAACGAACAAGAGAAAATCTGCAGATGCTGGAAACCCAAACAACAGATAGAAACTGCTGGAGGAACTCAGCAGGCCGGACAGCACCTATGGGAATGAGTCCAGCGGGACTGGTGAAAAAAAGAGGTGTGGAGTAGATTTAAAAGGTGAGGGAGGGGAGCGAGAAACACAAGGCCAAGGGTGAAACTGGAAGGTGGAGGGTGAAGTAAAATCTGGGAAGTTGATAGGTGAAAGAGATTCAGGGCTGGAGAAGGGGAAGCGAGAGGACAGAAGGCCATGGAAGAAAGAAAAAAGTGGGTGGGGGAGGAGCACCAGAGGGAGGCAATGTGCAGGTATGGAGATAAACTGAGAGAGGGAAAGGGGGGGGAACTAGTGAAGGGGGGCATTACCGGGTAGAGGCTACCCAGACTGAACATAAGGTGTTGGTCCTCTAACCTGAGTGTGGCCCCACCGTGATAGTTGAGGAAGCCATGGACTGACACAGTGGAATGGGAATGGGAAGTGGAATTTGAATTTGTTTGCCAGAAGGAGAAATCGATATTCATGCCATCAGGTTGGAGGTATCCAGACAATGAATTAAAATGTTTGGCCAACGGGAAGTTCCGCTTGTGCCGGATGGTGCGGAGCTGCGTGACGAAGCGGTTCCCCAGTTCAAGACTGATCTCACTAATGTTGAGGAGGTAGCATCGGGAACACCGGGCACAATAGACGACACCAGCATATTCGCATCTGAAGTGTTGCCTCACCTGGAAGAGTTGCTTGGGGCCCTCAGTGGAGCTGGGGGTGAGAGAGGAGGTTTAGGGGCAGCTGTAGCACTCAGGCCGCCTGCAGGGATAGGTGCTGGAGGGAGATTGGTGCAGTCTCCCTTTTCAGAACTTGTCCCTTTCAGTCTTGATTGAACCAGACTCTTCTCTCCGGCTTCATTTATATTCCGGTTTCTAATCCCACCCTGATGTGGGAATGGCCGCGATTCCTGCCCACTGAACGCTTCTGAACAGCATAATGCGCGTTCCCTGAGCCTGCAGCGCGCCTGCTGGACAATCGCGGTACTGCAGCTCCCCGAAAGGGAAAGGATCCTGAATCAGGAAGCTTCGGGAGTTAACATGGCTTCGAGACAACTGATCGACAGTTTAACCAGGGAGGCAATTTGTCCCAAATGCCTCGATTTCTTCATCGATCCAATGTCTTTGGAGTGTGGGCACAACTTCTGCCGCTCCTGTATTGGGAAAGGGAGGGGAGAAACTCCTGCCCGGAATGTAGAGAGGAGATTGCAGACCGCACTCTCAGGGTCAATAGGGCCTTGGCAAATCTGTCTGAGAAAGCTCGAAAACTAAACCTGAATCCGAAAGGGAAGGAAAGTAAACTTCACTGCGAGGAACACGAGGAAGAACTGAAGCTGTTTTGTGAAACCGACAAGAAACTAATCTGTGTGATTTGTAGAGACCTGGCTGTTGAAATCTACAAAATAACTCAAACTTGATACATACTCAGCCCACCGTCCCTTGTCCTAACTACGACCACACGAGCCTCCGTAACCAAGGTATCATTCTCTTGCAACTTTCGCCGTCTTCAACGAGATTCTACCCCCTCTTAGAAGCCACCCACACACACAATTCTCCGCTCTCTGTAGGGATCGCTCTATACATAACTCCTTTATCCACTCATCCCCGTCCTAACAAGTGCCACACCTGCCCCCTCGGCATCCTCCTTGGTCACTATTCAGGGCCCCAACCAGCCATGATTCCTCCCGTTTCTTCCATGGTCGATTGTCCTCTTGTATTAGATTCTTTCTTCTTCAGCTGCTTATATCCTCCACCTGCCCTTCTCACCCCCCCACGTTCCCACTCCTGTTGTCTCTCCTCCACCTGCCCTTCTCACCCCCCCCCCACGTTCCCACTCCTGTTGTCTCTCCTCCACCTGCCCTTCTCACACACATCCCCCCCACGTTCCCACTCCTGTTGTCTCTCCTCCACCTGCCCTTATCACACACATCCCCCCCACGTTCCCACTCCTGTTGTCTCTCCTCCACCTGCCCTTATCACACACATCCCCCCCACGTTCCCACTCCTGTTGTCTCTCCTCCACCTGCCCTTCTCACCCCCCCCACGTTCCCACTCCTGTTGTCTCTCCTCCACCTGCCCTTATCACACACATCCCCCCCCCACGTTCACACTCCTGTTGTCTCTCCTCCACCTGCCCTTCTCACCCCCCCCCCACGTTCCCACTCCTGTTGTCTCTCCTCCACCTGCCCTCACACACATCCCCCCCACGTTCCCACTCCTGTTGTCTCTCCTCCACCTGCCCTTCTCACCCCCCCACTTTCCACTCCTGGTCTCTCCTCCACCTGCCCTTATCACACACATCCCCCCCCACGTTCCCACTCCTGTTGTCTCTCCTCCACCTGCCCTTCTCACCCCCCCCACGTTCCCACTCCTGTTGTCTCTCCTCCACCTGCCCTTATCACACACATCCCCCCCCACGTTCCCACTCCTGTTGTCTCTCCTCCACCTGCCCTTCTCACCCCCCCCACGTTCCCACTCCTGTTGTCGCTCCTCCACCTGCCCTTCTCACCCCCCCACGTTCCCACTCCTGTTGTCTCTCCTCCACCTGCCCTTCTCACACACATCCCCCCCCCACGTTCCCACTCCTGTTGTCTCTCCTCCACCTGCCCTTCTCACACACATCCCCCCCCCACGTTCCCACTCCTGTTGTCTCTCCTCCACCTGCCCTTCTCACACACATCCCCCCCAAGTTCCCACTCCTGTTGTCTCTCCTCCACCTGCCCTTCTCACCCCCCCCACGTTCCCACTCCTGTTGTCTCTCCTCCACCTGCCCTTATCACACACATCCCCCCCCACGTTCCCACTCCTGTTGTCTCTCCTCCACCTGCCCTTCTCACCCCCCCCCACGTTCCCACTCCTGTTGTCGCTCCTCCACCTGCCCTTCTCACCCCCCCACGTTCCCACTCCTGTTGTCTCTCCTCCACCTGCCCTTCTCACACACATCCCCCCCCCACGTTCCCACTCCTGTTGTCTCTCCTCCACCTGCCCTTCTCACACACATCCCCCCCCCACGTTCCCACTCCTGTTGTCTCTCCTCCACCTGCCCTTCTCACACACATCCCCCCCCCCACGTTCCCACTCCTGTTGTCTCTCCTCCACCTGCCCTTATCACACACATCCCCCCCAAGTTCCCACTCCTGTTGTCTCTCCTCCACCTGCCAGCTGGTACTCATCACCAAACTTTTTGTTCTGGCTTCTGCCTAATGCTTTCCCAGTCCTAATGAAGGTCTCATCTCCAAACGTTGCCTGGTTATTTCCCTTCCATAGATGCTGCCTGATTCACTGAGATCCTCCAGCACTGTGTGTGCGATAATCGCTTTATTTCACCTGTTTGTAGCTTTTTTACTAATTCATTCACTTTAAATCTTCCTTGGACTCTCACAGAAAAGAAATCAGACTTCCAGGGAAAGAAGCAGCAACAGAAAGAGAAGATTTCAGGAGTTCAGGTGAGGCTTCCTGCGCAGAATTTCCAATATTGTCGAGTAGTTCTGCACCCTTTGATGCAGAATAGCAGAGTATCGGTTCCAGTAATCTGGGTCCAATCCTGATCGCTTGGGATGTCTGTGTGGAATTTGTATGTTCTCCCTGTGTCCACGACAGTGTCAGCCACATTCTAAGGAATGCTGGATAATTACTATTAACCCTGTGAATGCGAGGGAGGGTGTGTATGAATCGGGTGGGAGTTAATGGGTAAATGAGGTTTCAGGAAATGCGAGCAAATGGGCTTGATCTTAGAACTAGCATGGATTTAAATTGACCGTATGGTCACCTGATGTCATAAGGAAATGCAGCACAGTAATACAGTTTATTAATCTTCACTTTGATTCAACAGGAACAGTCACACAGCCTTGAGTCCCACATCACATCCCAGTTTGCTGAACTGCGCCGGATTATCACCGAGAAAGAGCAGCACACACTCCGAGATCTCAGGGAAGAGGAAGAGAGGATTCTAAATCCAATGGAGAAAAATCTTTAAGATGAGGGATTATGTTTCAAGTTGTTTCTGTCAAAGGGCACCAATTGTAAACTGATTTTTACCAGGCAGATGATGCGACTATTCAGCATTGCTGTTGTGGCAAAACTGGATTCCCACATCTTACGTACATCCCAGGAAAAAATATCTACTCTGATCATAACATAGAACTGCTGATGGTTCCTTCATTGTTTTTTTTTCAAATATATAAATGGTAAAAGAGGCAAGATTAGATATCAGACTGAGGAGTCCTGATGAAGGGTCTCAGCCTGAAATGCTGATTGTACTGCTTGGCCTGCTGAGTTCCTCCAGCATTTTGTGTGTGGGAATGCTTGGGTTTCCAGCATCTGCACATCTTCTCTCATTTGTATCTTAAACAGAGTGAGTGTATCTGATTCCATCACCTCCTCTGGCAGCAGGTTCCAACATCAGCCACTCACTGTTCAAATAAACTCACCTTTAAACTCCTTCCTCTCACCTCAGACATGTGAACTCTTGTATTTGATTCCCCTCCTGTGGGAAGAACATTTCAACCATCTGCTCAATCTAACCCCTCATAACCTTACATATATCTGTCAGATCACCCCTCGGCCTATTTACCTGCATTTGGCCCATATCCTTCTAAACCTTCCCTGTCATCATTTCTCTGTCACAGGCCTCAACTCCTCTTCTGTGCCAGTTCCACAAGGCCCTCAATTCCCCTGTGTTACAGAAGATGATCGACCTCATTTTCTACCACATTACAGAAGCAAATGTGCTGCAGGTCCTAAAATGCAGAAAGGTCGATAAATCCCCAGGTCCTGATCAAGTGTATCCCAGGACATTATGGGAAGCTCAGGAAGAAATTGTAGGACCTCTTTTTGGAGATAGTTGTACATTGATAACTCTGGGCAAGGGACCAGAAACCTGGTGGTGACTCACGCTGTATCTTTATTTAAGGAAGTCTGCAGGGAAGTACAGACCAGTGAGTCTAACATTGGTGGTGGCTATGTTAAAGGAGAGGATTCTGAGGGACACAGGATCCACATGTACTAGGAAGACAAGGACTGATGAGGGATAGTCAGCATGGCTTTCTGTCTTAAATATGCTGTCTCATGAGTCTGGTTGAGTTTCTGAAAGGTGTGATGAAGAATACAGATGATGTCACTGCAGTGGTCATTGTCTACATGGACTTCAACGAGGTGTTTGACAAGGTACTTATTGGAATGCTATTCCAGTGAGTTGGATCACATGGGGTCCAGTACGATCTAGCAACTTGGACACAGAATTGGCTGGCTGGGAGGAGACAGTGTGTTGTGGTGTTGGTTAGTTTTCAGACTGGATGCCTGTGCCCAGCAGGTGTGCCTCAGGGACCCACTATTGTGTGTCATTCATATGAATGATGGTGATCAGATTGCAGGTGGCATGGCTTGGACATGTGTGGATGACACTGAAATTGGTGGCCTAGTGAACAGTGCAGAGGGTTATCTTAAGTTAAAGTGGGCTCTTAAACAACTAGGGCAGTGGGCTGTGAAATGGCAAATGGAGTTTAATTAAGAGAAAAGTGTGACGTATTTGCAAAGCCAAACTCAACTTACACAACAATCATACCACTCTGGAGAATGTTGAGGAATGAAGCAATGGAATGGTCGGGTGGGGGTGGGGGGTGGAGGTGTGCTTACCTTCATTGGTCAAAATACTGAGTACAGCAGCTGGGACTTCCTGTTACATGTGTACAAGACGTTGGTCCAGCCACATTTGGAGCAGTGTGTACTATTCTGGTTACCTTTCTGCAGGAGGGATGACATTCAACTGGAGAGGGTGCAAAACAGATTTACGAAGATGTAAATCCTTTACAAAGGGTTTCGGCCCAAAATGTTGACTGTATCTTTTCCGTTGATGCTGCCTGGCCTGCTGAGTTCCCCCAGCACTTTGTGCATGTTGCTTGGATTTCCAGCATCTGCAGATCTTCTCTTGTTTACAAGGATGGTACTAGGGCTGGAGAGTTTGGGCTTTAAGTAGAAGTGGGATAGGCTGGGATTTTCTTCCTGAAGCTTGGAGGCTGTAGAGGTGGGGACTTTACACTGCTTTAAAATCCATGTGTGCAGGTACCTGGATGAGAAAGGTGTAAAGGAATAATTTATGTGTTGATATAGAGACTGTATTTCCCAGTCACCCAGGTGTTTAACATCAACATAATCACAGGGCAATTGAGAATGACCGGTTAAACTTCTAATAGGTTCTTTGGAGGAAACCCACGTGCTGACGGGGAGAACGTACACACAGTGCCAGAAAGGAACATCGAACTCCAAATGCCCCGAGCTATAATATCTTTGTGCTAACCACTATGCTACCAGTCAAATGAGACTAGCATTTTAAAGCAAGTTGGTGGAGTGAGGAGGAAATAGGAAGGTTGCAGAAGGTCTTAGACATGTAAGCCCCTGGGTCACCTCAGGCTCGCTCAGCTCGTTCTCATCTAGGGGGAGCAGCTGTCGGCCCCGCCAAACTTTGTAATCAGCTGGTGTGGATGCTGTGTGATGTCCCCGCCTCGCCCAAAAACAGACAGTACACCATAAGTGATTAAATGAGTACAATTTATAAAGGTTACTATAACTAAGTGATTAATAATGATACAGTATATATGAAGGGAAAAAAATAAAGAAAAGGCGCCAAACTTATCAAAGTCCAAACCACTTCGTGCACAACCGTTGGAGCTCAATTACTGAAGTCTTCTGGCCACCATTCGATCCCCTCCGAACTCCTCGACTCGCAGCTCAGGACCCTCCGAGTGTTCAACCAAGCACATCTAGCTTCATCCCCCCTCCTCGGAGTACCTCCCGGCCTCGGACCCCCGCTTGGGGTCTGATCCTCGCCCAGCTTACAGCATTGCGTCCTCTCTCTCGACCCCCTCGCGCCGATCTCCCCAAAAGCCCGTCAACAACAGCTTACAGACTCAGAAGAAAGAACAACATTAATCCCAATTGGTTTACACAGGAATACAATTCTCGTCGTCAGTAAATTTTAACCCAAACAAGCTTCCAGCACTCTCTCACAACAAAGAAGCATTCCTGCTTTTACCAAAACAAAGAAGCCATTTTCGATTACATACACAGTAACAAAGAAAAAGAAGAAATCCCCTTTACAAACAGATTGGAAGATTGGGTAAGAAAATGAAATACAATGTTGAAAAATGCATGGTCATGCCACTTCAGCAGAAGAAGTAAACGTGTAAACCATTTTCGAAATGGGGAGAAAATCCAAAAATCTGAGATGCAAAGGGACTTGTGCAGAACACCCTAAAGTGGTGAGGAAGACAAATGCAGTGTTAGCATTCATTTCAAGAGGTCGAGAATATAAGAACGGGGATGTGATGCTGAGGCTTTATAAGGCACTGGTGAGGCCTCATCTTGAGTATTGTGAACAGTTTTGGGCTCCTTATCTGAGAAAACATGTGCTGGCATTGGAGAGGTTTCAGAAAAGGTTCTCAAGAATGAAAGGGTTATCATACAAGGAACATCTGATGGCTGTGGGTTGGTACTTGCTGGAATTTAGGAGGGTGGGGGATCTTATTGTAACTTTTCAAATGTTGAAAGGGGACAGAGAAGATGTGAAACAGATGTTTCCCATAGTGGGAGAGTCTAGGGCAAGTGGGCATGGCCTCAGGATAGAGGGGTATCCACTTAAAACAGAGATGCAAAGAAATTTCTTTAGCCAGAGGATGGTGAATTTATGGAATTTGTTACCAAAGGCAGCTGTGGAGGCCAGGTCATTGGGTTTATTTAAGGCAGAGATTGACCACTGCATCAACTGGTACAGGGAGAAGGCCAGGAAGTGGGGCTGAGGAGGGAAGTAAAGGATCAGCCATGACTGAACAGTGGAGTGGGCTTGAAGGGCCAAATGGCCGAATTCTGCTCCAGTGTCTCATGGAAAGTGTGCAGGGTTCAAGCCAGATTTGAACTCGGGACCATTCACCTTGAAGTCCAGTACCGATACCACTAATGTCATAAGGGGGGCATTGGGAACAGACCCAAATGCAAGACGCAGACACTGAACCACCAGGAACAGGACTGGGCATGAGAAGGAAGCAAGGGAAGTGAGGAAGAAAGGACGCTGGACATGACACGGGCCCCAGATGAGCCAAGGACTCTGGACCTGGGCTAGGACCTGACTAGGATAGGAACCAGGACATGGAACTGGAAACTAGGAGCCTGGGCTTGGACTCCGAGCCAGAGACTGGACAAGGACCCAGAACCTGGGTCTTGACTCGGGCTCGAAGTCCAGAAGCAGGCAAGGACATGATGAAGTTACAGGACAAGGACGAGAGACTCCTGGACAGGAACCCCAGCACAGGACGAGAGAATCCCAGCACTGGGCTAGGCAAGGTACTCCTGTGCTGGGCGAGGGACATGGACATGACAAGAACACAGAGCCTTGGTCAAGGGAGAGATAACACGACTGGATGTGGGACTCCTGGTTGGGAACCCCAGCAAAGGACGAGAGAATCCCAGCACAGGACGAGAGAATCCCAGCACAGGACGAGAGAATCCCAGCAAAGGACGAGAGAATCCCAGCACAGGACGAGGGAATCCCAGCACAGGACGAGGGAATCCCAGCACTGGGCTGGACAAAGTACTCCTGTACTGGGCGAGACACATGGACATGACGAGGACACAGAGCCTATGGAGGGACAGGGACATGGAACACTGAGCCGGGACCCTTCCTTGGATACAGGACGTAGGGCCGGGACTCATTACACAGAACACCGAATACGACGAGACAGTTCCCAACGCTAGGTAGCGGCAAACAGCCGGACCTACCTAGCGAAGGTGTGGACATGGA
Source organism: Hypanus sabinus (assembly GCF_030144855.1). Classification (NCBI taxonomy): domain Eukaryota; kingdom Metazoa; phylum Chordata; class Chondrichthyes; order Myliobatiformes; family Dasyatidae; genus Hypanus; species Hypanus sabinus. The sequence goes on along the minus strand of NC_082710.1, from coordinate 182,250,861 downwards.
CAGACAGTTCCAAACATGGCAAGGCGAGGCAAGGCTTCAGGCAGAGGCCACGCAAGATGAGGCGAGGCTCCAGGCAGAGGTGAGGCGAGGCAAGGCAAGACGATGCAAGGCTCCAGGCAGAGGCAAGGTGAGGCGATGCTCCAGGCAGAGGCGAGGCAAGACGATGCAAGGCTCCAGGCAGAGGCAAGGTGAGGCGATGCTCCAGGCAGAGGCGAGGCAAGACGATGCAAGGCTCCAGGCAGAGGCGAGGCTCCAGGAGGAAGGTGAAGGGAAGGGATACAGATGGGGGTTTAGACAGGAACAATCCAGCAGCCAGAGGCTGAATCCTGAAGCTACTTATGAGACCAGCCCAAACAAGAATCAGCTGCCTCAACAGAAACTGGGGCAACCTGGAAAACCTGGAATAAGGAACATGGACCGGACCATGACAACTAAACCACCATTTGAAACTGCGATCACCACCGGTGTGGGCAAAATGCTTGTAAAGGTGACTTGGATGTGATTAGACTGTCTCCAACTGAGTAATGGACTAACGGTCCAAAGACGAGAATATCTGCTGATGCTGGAAATCCAAACAACACAAATAGTGCTGGAGGAACTCGGCAGGCCAGGCAGCATCAATGGAAAGGAGTGAAGAGTCGATGTCCTGATGAAACATCAGGTATTTACTCTTTTTCCACGGCCTGGCCTGCAGTTTCCGTCAGCATTTTGTGAATGGATTAGTGGTATTGAGAGGAGATGTGGTCAGTCGTGTCAAAGCTGCAGACAGGGCAGGGTGACTACACTTCCAACCACTCCTTTGTCTTCCAGAGGTTCTGCTCGACCCACTGAGTTGTTTCAGCAGGAAATAGTCTCCCAGCCTCCCTTGTGTCTTCAGAGTCCAATATCCATGGCCACTTCGTAATTTTTTTTAATGTGTATCAGAATTGCATCTTTTTATTTGTTAATTTACGTATGGTAATGTTACTTTATGTGTTATGTGTGAGAGTTATCTGTACTGTGTTGTGCACCTTGGTCTGGAGGAACATTGGTGTTACTATATCCTACCCTGCCAGCAATAGATCATCTCCTGGGCGGTGCAAAGAGCTGTCTGAGAAAAGAATTAAATCAGGGTTATCAATAGGTTTGCTTCTCAGATCTGCTCAGGGAATAGTAGTGGCTTCCAGTGCGGCAGACTAAACGGACGCAGACTGGGCAAACAGCGACATATTCACGGATTCAGACAAGGAGAAAGACGGAGAGGGGAGTCACTGGTTTGCAAGTGGATTGCCTCTTGCTTGCGGTTGGTGGTTCTGTGCTTAATATTTTACTCACCAAAACAAAAGCAGCAAACACAGTGGACACTCAGCAGCTATGGAAAGTGTCGGAGCAGAATTGGGCTCTTGGGCCCGCTTGGTCTGCTCCACTATTCCATCATGGCAGGTTTATTTTCCCACTCGACTGTATTCTCTTTGGATCTTTTGAAGCCCTTACTAATTAAAAACCCATCATCCTCTGTTTTAAATATAGCAAATGACTTGGTTTCCACAACCGTCTGTGGCAACAAACCAATCTTCAGCCAGTTTATGCGGCAAACCAGATTTGAAGAGATTACGGCGTCGAGGCTGAGGGTGGAGGATGAACTGGTGTTCAGCTGACTGCTCCATGTCAGCCAGGATCTCCCATATGAGTCCATCCCACGAGCCTGCTTTTCACCCGTCTCCCTCTCTTCTTGCTGCTACCGTCAGGCGGGTATTGTCAGAGTCTTGGGTCCCACGCTAGAAAGACATACAAGCCGACAGCGGTAGCTGTCTGGAGCTGTTCGGCTTCTGGACCATCTTGACTCAGCTCGGCACTGAAGTGGCTCTGTTGCTGAGGCCTGCAGCCATCGGGATCCTGGTTCTCACTCACTCACCTCAGGGCTAAACTGGCGCCGTGGCTGTGCACTCACTTCTGGGGACTCCGTGGTTTGTGTTCTGTGTCTTATTTGTTTACTTTTTAAATTGTTTGCACAATTTATTGTTTTTCACACATCAGATGGTCTTTGTTGTGTAGGTTCGACTGTGTTTCTTTGTTTTCTTGCAGCCTTCAAGAAGATGAATCTCAGAGATGACTCGGCCCATAAGGTGTACATAGTTCAATAATAAATATACTTTGACTTCGATTCAGCGCTCTGGCTAAAGAAATCCCTCCTCATCGCTGTTCTAAAGGGACATCCTTTCGTTCTGAGGCCGTGCCGTCAGGTCTAGACTCTGCCACTACAGGAAGCGTCCTCTCCACGAGCTTCTGAGTTCCTGCAGCTGACTGTGTGTTGCTCCAGATCCCAGCAGCTGCACCTCTTGTGTCGCCAGTGTCTGCGTCAATGTTAAACTGCAGGCTCTCTACATAGTGATTGATGGATGGAAGCAGGTTAAACCATTCTAGGAGTTTGATAATATTAAATTTATTTGTCACATGCACACAGAAACATTGCAATGTGCCATTTGTGCCAACAACTAACAGTACATAAGACATTGGAGCAGAATTAGTCTGATCGGCCATTCCATCATGGCTGACCAATCAGGACACCCCAATCAATTTTCAACTTGGCCTCCACAGTCTGTGGTAGAGCATTCCTTCTTAGCTGTTCTAAGGGTTGCCCCTCGATTCTGAGATTGTGCCCTCTAGTTCTGGATACCCCCACCAGAGGAAACATCCTCTCCACATCCACTTTCTCTAGTCCTTTCAACATTCGGTAGGTTTCAATGAGATCCCCCCCACATTCTTCTAAATTCAGCTTATAGGCCCAAAGCTGATATATTAATTCCTTCATTCCTGGAATCATCCTGGTGAACCTCATCTGGACTCTCTCCAATGACAACACATCCTTTCTGAGGTATGTTGACAACAAAACTGTTGAAGATACTCCAAGTGCAGCCTTACTAGTGTCTTATAAAGCCTCAGCGTTACCTCCTTGTTTTTATATTTTGTCCCCTCAGAAATGAATGCCAACATTGCATTTGTCTTCTTTACCGCGGACTCAACCTGTAAGTTAACTTTCTGGGAGTTTTGCACAAGGACTCCTAAATCCCTCTGCACCTCTGATGTTTGAACCTTCTCCCCATTTAGATAATAGTCCGCACAATTGCTCCTTTTACCAAAATGCATTATCATGCATCTCCCAACACTCTATTCCATCTGCCACTGTTTTGTCCATTCTTCCACTTCTTTTAAGACCTTCTGCAATTGCATTGCTTCCTCAGTACTATCAACTGCTCCACCAATCTTCATATCATCTGCAAACTTTGTCACAAAGCCATCAATTCTATTATCCAAATCATTGACAAACAATGTGAAAAGTAGCGGTCCCAGTACTGACTCCTGAGAAACACCACTGGTCACTGGCAGCCAACCAGAAAAGGCCCCCTTTATTCCCACTCTGCTTCCTGCCTGTTAGCCATTGCCAGTATCCTTGCCAGTATCTTTCCAAAGGATTTTATCTTGTTAAGCAGCCTCATGTGTGGCACCTTATCAAATGCCTTCTGAAAATACAAATAAATGATATCCACATCTCTCCTCTGTCCACCCTGCTTGTTACTTCCTCAAAGAACTTCAGCAGATTTGTCAGGCAAGATTTCCCTTATAGAAACCATGCAGACTTTGACTTATTTCATCATTAGTCTCCAAGTACCCGGAAAACTCATTCTTAATAATGACTCCAACACTTTCCCAACCACTGAGGTTAGGCTAACTGGACTATAATTTCCTTCCTCTTGCCTTCATTCCTTCTGAAAGAGTGGATTGATGTTTACAGTTCTCCAGTCCTCCGAAACTATGCCAGAATCAAGTGATTTTTGAACGATCATAACCAATGCATCTATTATTTGTTCAGCAACCTCTCTCAGAACTCTGGGATGTAGTCCATCGGACTTAGGGGACTTATCCATCTGAAGACTTTTCAATTTGTCTAGCTCTTTTCCCTTTGTAATAGCAATGGCACTCACTCCTGCATCCTGACACTCGTGGACCTCTGGCAACTGCTAGCGTCTTCCACAGTGAGGACTGATGCAAAGTACTTATTAAATTCATCCGCCATTTCTCTGCCCCACACTACAACCTCAGCAGCATCATTTTGCGGTGGCCCAATATCAGCTTTCACCTCCATTTTGCTCTTCATATAACTGAAGAAATTTTTAGTATCCTCTTTATATTATTATCTAGTTTACCCTCAAATTTCATCTTTGCCCATCTTATGGCTTTTTGGATGTTAAAAACTTCCCATTCAATTTTCCTACCTTATATGCCCTTTTCTTGGCTTTTATGCAGTCCTTAAACTTCCCTTGTCAGCCATGGTTGCCTACCCCTGCCACATAAGAACTACTTCTGTGGGACATATCTATCCTGTGCCTTCTCCCCATAACTGTTGAGGCTGTGTTCAAGCAAGTTCCTGTCAAGCTCTGCTTTAAATACCCCCTGGGACCTGTCCTCCACAGGTGCCTGTGGAAATCAATTCACCACCCTCCGACTAAAGAATATTCACTGCCACTCTGTTTTAAATGGCACTGTTCTATCCTGAAGCTGTGCCCTCTGGTCCTTGACTCCCCTACCATCCTTCCCATATCTACTCTATCTGGGTCTTTTAACATTTGAAAGGTTTCAACATGATCCTCCCTCATCCTTCTCAATATATAAAAGGCCGCACTGGAAGCACCGGATGCAGTATACCACACCAGCTGACTCACAGGTGAAGTGTCACCTCACCTGGAAGGACTGTCTGGGGTCATGAATGGTGGTGAGGGGGGAAGTATAAGGGCAGGTGTAGCACTGGTTCCGCTTAGAAGGATAAGTGCCAGGAGGAAGATCGATGGGAAGGGATGGGGGGGATGAATGGACAAGGGAGTCGCGTAGGGAGGGAGACCTGACACAGACTGGGAGACCATTTCGCTGAACACCTACGCTCTGTCCACCAGAGAAAGCTGGATCTCCCAGTGGCCACACATTTTAATTCCATGTCCCATTCCCATTCTGATTTGTCTATCCATGGCCTCCTCTACTGTCAAGATGAAGCCACATTCAAGTTGGAGGAACAACACCTTATATACCGGCTGGGTAGACTCCAACCTGATGGCATGATCATTGATTTCTCTAACTTCTGTTAATGCCCCCCTCCCCTTCTTACCCCATCCCTTATTTATTTACTAATTATTTTTTCCCTCCTTTTTTATTCTTTTCTCTCTATGTCCCTCTCACAAACACTCCTTGCCCACTCTCCATCTCCCTCTGGTGCTTGCCTTCCCCTTTCTTTCTCCCTAGGCCTCCCATCCCATGATCCTTTCCCTTCTCCAGCTGTGCATCCCTTTTGCCAATCAACTTACCAGCTTTTAGCTTCATCCCTCTGTCTCCTGTCTTCTCCTATCATTTTGGATTTCCTCTCCCCTCCCACTTTCAAATCTCTTACTATCTCTTCTTTCAGTTAGTCCTGACGTAGAGTCTCGGCCCGAAACTTCGACTATTCTTCTTTCTATAGATGCTGCCTGGCCTGTTGTGTTCCACCAGCATTTACTGTGTGTTGCTTGAATTTCCAGCATCTGCAGATTTCCTCATGTTTGAGGAAATAAACTTAACTACTTACCTCGCCTCTGCCTGGTCTAGCCAAAGCCTTACCACTCAGACTCAGACTACCCTGATGATGACCGCTCTGCTGGAGTACCTCTCTTTTATGGAGACTGTATTTTTCCACTCGGGACCTGTGCGGGACCACTTCTATTGCGTCTGTGCCGCTGCCCAAGGACACCTGCTGAAAGCTGGCTGCTATTTCAAGCTCCGCTCTGGACCTTCGCGGGAATAGTCTGAGGTTGTGCTGGGGGCAACACACACGGAATGGTGGAGGAGCTCAGCAGGTCAGGTAGCATCTATGAAAATGACCTATGAAAAGACCTTTCTTCAGGACTGTAGTGCTGGTATTGCCATGCTTCCAGCAACGACACAGCATGCCCACAATGTACTAACCCTAGCCTGTACATCTTTGGAACGTGGGAGGAAACCAAAGCACTCGGAGGAAACCCACATGAATGCACAAACTCCTTACAGACAGCAGCGGGGGTTGAACCCTGGCTGTAGGTACTGAAAGAGCACTACGCCTACAAGTATGCTGTTGTATAAGAACAGATAAAACAAGTTCAAAATCACCAGATATAAAATAGCAAGGCTTACTGAAAGCATTAAACAAGCCCAGATAATCCTTTACAAGTACATTTGTCCAACGAGCATCCTAGGGTGCAGTTCCAGAGCTCCCCGAGAGTAACAACACAAGCGGGTAGGGTATTGATCACCTCGTGTGGAAGCTTTAGAGATTTACCAGGATTAGAGAGTGTGTTTTATGAGGATAGGTTGTGTTAGCTTGGCTTTTTCTCTTTGGAGTGAAGGAAGATGAGAGGTGACTTGATAGAGCAATTCAACATGACGGTAAATGGTGCATGCGAGCTCGATTTCAATGTTTAACTGAGGTTTGGATCGGTACAGGGATGGTGGGGTAAGGAGAGCTATGGCCGTGGTGCAGGACGATAGGAACAAGGAGTTTAAATTGCTCAGCATGGACTAGATGGACCAAAGGGCCTGTTTCTGTTTGTCCTTTTCTATGACTCTGCGATAGAGTGGACATACAGCACATTTTTCTTCCCAGGGTGCAAAGTAGCCAAGACAAGGGGGCATAATTTTTAGGTGACTGGAGGAAAGTGCGGGGGTGATGTTAGAGGCAAGTTCTTTAGTGGCAAGTCACAGACAATGGTGGGTGCATGGCAGATACACACACATTGGGGGCATTTAAGAGAATCTTAGACAGGCAGGTGGATGAAAGGAAAATGGAGGGTTATGTGGGAGCGAAGGGCTGGATTGATCTTGGTATAGGTTAAAGGGTTGGCAGAACATCATGGGCTGAAGGGCCTTTGACAGCAATAATCTATGTTCTATGTAAAGGAGCTCAATAGCATTCTTGCTGTCACTGGTGGTGGCATTAAGTTTAAAAGTCAGGAGGTCACGTTGCATCTGTGTAAATCTTCATTTAGACCACCACTGGAGTATCGTGCGCAGCAGTAGTCACCACATTATAGGAGGGATGGTGATGCTTCAGGGAGGATGCAGAAGAGATTCACCAGGATTGAAGTGTATAAGATATAAAGACAGATTGGACAAACTCAGATTGTTCTCTCTCACTTTTTGTTTCACTCTTATAACATTTCTATTTATATCACTTTTATTTCCAGGCTCATTTGCTGGGTCGAAATGGGCTTACAATGTGGAATTTGGGGATTAACTTGGACCAGTTCAGCTCCAGCACATTGTCTATGGGGTTTCTTCCCCACAACTCCTGAGCACCGCTCCTGATGCTGGTCCCGGGACCTGGCCTTTATGTAAATCCAGAGTGGAACTGGAGCAGATTCTCAGCCACTGGTTTCCATCCCCAGTCCAGAAGAAAGGATGAAGTTCCCCTGTGAACTTATTCCCAGTGAAGGAGTGAAGATAGGACTTGGTTTCAACAATGTGAAATGACACTGAACAGACTCGTAATTAAGATAAATTCCAATCCTACCAGGGATCGGACTGGCAGTGAGATGGGATGGAGGGCAATTAACAGCATAAAGCAGATCACCATCTCGTCCAATGGTCCAGAATCCATTCGAGAGTAAGACTGAGACCCACCCGTCTCTCACCACAGATTCTTCAGCAACTCCCACTCTCCAGTCCTCATTCATTAATACCTCCACCTCCCAGTAATGTCTCCCCGATGTGAATCCCTCCGATCCCAGCACACAAGGCCAGTATGTGAACCTCTTCCCGGTGTCAGGGAGATTCCTCCGGGTCCCGGTCCGTCTCACACTCTTCCGATCCTCAGACACCTCGAGATCCGGAACTGCCGTTTCTACATCCAGGGTGACAGAGACTGGGGTCGGGGGTGGAGAGAAGCAGAGAATTAGAGTGTTGTCAGCCCCAGAAGGTAAAGCTGAGGTTTCATTCCTCACTCAATCCACTCTCTGTGCAAGTTGGCTGTTTCTTCAGCACATTGGTGGTTTGTCAGCGTCTGTTCATCCATAATTTCTACTGTATTCCTTTATTGTCCTGTAAATTAGAGACTTACATTCCAAAAACATTGGAGACTTTTAAGAGACATTTAGACAGGCACATGAGTGTGAGGAAAATGGAAAGATAGGGACACTGTGTAGGCTGAAGTGATTAGTTGCCTATTTGATTATTAATTGAATTGGCTCAGCACAGCATTGCGGGCTGAAGGGCCTGTACCTATACTGTACTGCCCTGTTTTCTATGTTAAGTGCCTGCAAGAAAATGAATATGGTAACATATCATACATCGATAATAAATTCTACTTTGACTTTGAATTTTCTGGGATTGGGAGATGGGTGTGGGTCTGGAGTGCCCAACTGCAGAGCGGCCTGATATACCCGAAAGATGAGAAGAGATTAGCTTTATTCGTCACACTGAAACGTCGAAACATCCAGTGAAATGTGTTATTTGTGTCGGTGATCAGCACAGTCTAAAGATGGCAGCATGCCAGTGTCGCCATGCTTCCAGCACCAACACAGCATGCCTCCTCTATCAATCCGTGTTTATGAGCTGCCTTACATATTTATATAAACACAAACTTACATCAGGTCCTGTAATTTTATTCTGTGTGATGCATCAGATCCGAAGTAACAAAGATTTTGTTTTAAACTTGTGTACTGGAAGTGACATTAAACAGTCTTGTGCGTGTCTGTGGTGTTTCTGCAGGTAAGCTTTCGTTGCACCTGTGCATACAGATGACAGTAAACTCCACTTAGGCTGGTCATCTGGGCAGATGACAATGGGAGGTTCAAAATTTAAAGTAAGGTACATATATGTCACATATACAACTCTGAGATTCATTTCCTTGTGGGCATTCACAGTAAATCCGAGACACACGACAGAATCAATGAAAGACCACGTCCAATGGGCCAGACAAGCAACCAATGTGCAAAAGGCAACAAACTGTACAGATATAAAAGAAGAAGAAAAATAAACATTGAGAACATGAGATGACGAGTTCTCGAAAGTGAGCCCATAGTCCGTGGGACAGTTCAGTGAATTTGAGTGAAGTTATCCCCACTGGTTCAAAAGCCCGATGGTTGAGGAGAAACGTGACAGCTCTCAGGGAAGCAAGAACTGTGCTTTCCTGCTCCATCAGAAAGGCAAAATGGGAGCATTCTCAGAGAACATACAGCCACTTCTGTAATATCAGAGATACGAGGCGCAAGGGGCAGGGAATCCGGAGGATGACAGACTACAAGTCTATCCTGCACCTCATTCCCTGACCTTTAAGGCCGGTTTGATGCACAGTACAAAGTGCTCTTGAGGAAGCCCCTGTCTGGCTGAAGCTGAGGTGAGGGATACCCTGGCCAGAGTCAACCCACGTAAAGCTGCAGGCTCAATGATACACCAGGTCAGGTTCTGAAAGAAAGCACAGCCCACTAACTGAGGTGCTGATGGAGGTACATCTCTCAGGAACAGTCCATTGTCCCCTTTGGTGTCGTCATTCCAGTTCCAAAGAAGGTGACATTAACCTACCTAAATGACAATTGTCCAGTGACATTAATATCAACCATTATGAAATGCTTAGAGTGGCCGGTCATGGAGTACATTAAAACATTTCTCCTGGCTACACTGGACTCTCTCCAGTTCACTTTTCACTCAAATCGATCCACTGATGATGTAATAGCTTCTGCCCTCCACTTGATCCTGTCCCGCCCAGACTTCAGTTCTGCATTCAACACCATCATACCCCAGAAACTGGTGGGGAAACTGACCTTGCTGGGTCTCAACACCTCCCTCTCCAATTAGATACAGGACTTCTTCACAGACAGGCAGCAGCAGGTCTCATCCCATTACAATGAGCACTGGCGGTGTGCTTAGCCCGCTGTGTCCACACTGCTTACGTATGACTGTGTTGCAGGATCCAGCTCAAACCGTGTTTGCGGATCACACAACCTCATCAACAACGAATGCGAGACAGAGCACAGAGAGGAGTTGGAGCGGCTGGTGGATTGGTGTGAGAAGGACTACCTGAACGTGGAGAATCCAAAGGAAACCATTGTGGACTCCAGGAAGGTGCAGACGAGCTATCTCCCTCTGCAAGTACACGGCTCCTCCATTGAGTGTTAGACGCACCAAGTTCCTGGGAGTTCATGTCACGGATTGCCTCGCCTGGTCCCTTAACCTCCCTGAACAAGAAGCCACAGCAGCTCCTCCACTTCCTAAGAAGACTGAGGCAAGTGAGGCTTTCGCCCCCACTCCTTAACTGAATTTTATAGGAGCACTACTGAGACCGTCCTGATAAGCTGCACCTCCATTTGGTTTGGGAGCCACCAAGCATGAGACTGGAAGTCCCTATAAAGGACTGTGAGAATGGCTGAGAGGTCAATAGGGGGCTTCCTACCATCCATCAGAGAGATTTATCCGGAGCACTGCATACGCAGGGCCCTGAGTATTATTAAGTATTCAACCCATTCAGCTGTCATCCTCTTGGACTTCCTACCATCAGTCAGGAGACTCTGATGCATAAAAACAAGACTTCACTTGACTTGAACTATTCCTAAACTTGGTGGCGTGAGTCCAGAAGCTCCTGTACCTTCTTCCTGATGGCAGTAGTGAGAAGAGAGCGTGGCCTGGATGGTGGGGCCCGCGATGATGGATGCTGCTTTCCTGTGACAGAGCTCTTTGTAGATGGGCTCAATGCTGGGGCAGGCTCCCTGTGACGGACTGGGCTGTACCCACTACTTTTTGTAAGATATTCCATTCAAGGGCATTGGTGTTTCCATACCATGGTGTTTTATATTTATGGTATATAAATTATATATCATTTATAATATATAAATGGTATATTATACCATTTAATAGACTCTCCAACACACACTTATAGAAGTTTGTCAACATTTTAGATGTCATGCCAAAACTTTGCAAACTTCTAAGGAAGCAGAGGATCTGTGGTGCTTTCTTTGTAATTGCACTTATGTGCTGGGCCCAGGAAAGATCCTTTGAAATGATAACATCAAGGAATTTAAAGTTGCTGACCCTCTCCACCTCTGATCACTTGATAAGGACTGGCTCATGGAAATCTGGTTTCCTCCTCTTGAAGTCAATAATCACCTCCTTGGTCTTGCTGCCATAGAATGAGAGGTTGATTTCAAACTCCCTCCTATATGTCTCTGTGGCAGTACATGTCCTATATTGCCACAGAGAGCAAGGCAATAGATTTAGAGAGGCCAAACAATGAGGAAATGCACAATAAGTAGCAGGTATTGAAGTGCATGGAACAATCACAAAAATAATCAGGCCTTAGCACAAGCATTACATATAATTCTGGGCACCAAAGCACAGGGAAGATGCCATTGTACCATGGAGTGTACCTCCTCCCCTGTCAGATTCCTTCTCCTCCAGCCCATTACCTTTTCCACCTTTCACCTCTCAGCTTCTTACTTCAGCCCCTTCCCCCGCCATCACCTATCACCTTCTAACTTGTCCCCCACCACCTTAAACTGGCATCTTCCCCCTTCCATTTCAGTCCTGGCGAAGGGTGTCAGCCCTAAATATCAATTCATTTCCATCGAAGCCGCCTGACTGCTGACTACCTGCAGCATTCTGTGCGTGTAGCAAAGCACAGAGGAGATGTGATAATACTGGCAGTGAACTGAAATCATTTGAGACCTAGTTGCACAGACTGGAAAACTGTTGTCATCAGGAAAGATTAGATATAATCCCAGTTTATTTCTTTGGGAAGGGAGCTGCTGAGATGGGATTTCAAACTTGCTTCTGTAAACATGGTGGGCAGATACCTGTTGGAGCCAAGAATTCTTATATTTCTGAGGTTGGGCCTGTTCAATGGAAAGAGGGGGTCTCCCAGACAAACTGCTTGGCACAACTCTTGCTGCTGGCTGTGACAAATGAGGCAAATTCTTCCTGAATGTTTACCTTTCAGAATTGGTGAAACTCACACGTTGAAGGAACTGGAAAAAGTAACAGGCGTTTGAAAAGTCCAGACAGAGGGCACGTGGAGAGGATGTTTCCAATAGTGGGGGAGTCTAGGGCCAAAGAGCACAGCCTCAGAATAGAGGGGCATTCCTTTAGAACAGAAATGAGGAAGTCTTTCTTTAGTCAGAGGGTAGTGAATCTGTGGAATTCATTGCCACAGATGGCTGTGGAGGTCAAGTCATTGAGTATATTTAAAGTAGAGATTGATCTTGATTACTAAAGGTATCAGAGGTGACAAGGAAAATGGGTTTGAGGGGGTAATAAAGCAGCCATAATGGAATAGTAACTGAATTGATGGGTTGAATGGCCCAATTCCACACCTATGTCTGATGGTCTTATTTGGGAAACAGTTCTGTCAGACGATCAGCTCCCAGGTCAGCAGCCCACCACTGGGCCAAGCTGAAATGACCACTGGTGCATGGGGTCCCCTGTCCCAGTCCCACACCTAACTAATCCAAGAGGTGCTCCTGCCACCATACTGCTTTACAGTGCCAGCAATCAGGGTTCAATTACTGCCGCGGCCTTTAGGGAGTTCGTATATACTCTCCGTGACTACAGAGATGTCCAGTTTCCTCACACATTCCGAAAAGAAGACGTGTGAATTAGGTTTAGTGAGTTGGGGGCAACAGAAGCATGGAGGCTTTAGTGGGCTGCCCCCAGCACAAACTCAGACTGTGATAGCTGTCGACACAGGCAATGAACTTCACCGTCTGTCCAATGTTTCAATGTATAGGTGACAAATAAAGCCAACCCAAAAAACATTTAAACACGAGGAACTCGGCAGATGCTGGACATCCAAAGCAACACACACACGCACAAAGTGCTGGAGGAACTCAGCAGGTCAGGCAGCATCTACGGAAATGAATGAACAGTTGGCATTTTCGCCCTGGAACCTTCTTAGGACTTAAGCAAAAATCTAATCCAATTCCAATCCCCATGACGGTCTCAACCTCCTGAAATATCACCCGTTCACTTGTCACACAGCACAGTGCAAACACAAAGGGCCCGGCAGACCCAGAGTTATAGAGGGATACAAAATTATGAGGGGTAACAAGAGGGTAAATGAAAGAAGGCTTTTCCACTGAGGTTCGGTGAGACTAAAACTAGAGGTCATGGGTTAAGGATGAAAGGTGAAATATTTAAGGTTGTTTGGGGGGGAACTTATTCACTCAGTGGTTGGATTGAGTGTGGAATGAGCTGCCAGGGGAAGGGATGGATGTGAGTTCATTTGCTGCAGTTAGGAGAAGTTTGGATAACTACAGTACAGTACATGCATGGGAGGACTTTAAACAGGTCCAGATTCAGACATATGCAACGAGGCAGAACAACAGTTCGGTATGGAGTAGGTGGGCTGAAGGGCCTCTTTCTGTGATGTAGTGCTCTATGATTCTCTGAAATGATCTGTTGCTGCACTAACATTAACCAATTCAGGGACTGAGCTTCAGTCCTTATAATGAACATAGAAACAGAGAAACCTACAGCATATTACAGGCGCTTTGTCCCACAATGTTGTGCCAACCATGTAACCAACCCTAGAGACTGTCTAGGATTTCCCTAGCACATAGCCCTCTATTTTTCTGAGCTCCATGTACCTGTCTAAGAGGCTCTTAAAAGACCCTATTGTATCCACTTCCACCACCGCTGCCAGCAGTGCATTCCACGTACCCACCACTCTCTTGTATAAAACTTACCCCTGACATCCCCTCGGTACCTATTTCCAAGCACCTTTACACTCTGCCCCCTCATGTTAACCATTTCAGCCCAGGGAAAAAGCCACTGGCTATCCACACGATCAATGCCTCTCGTCATCTTATACACCTCTGTCAGGTCACCTCTCATTCTCCGTCGCTCCAAGGAGAAAAGGCCAAGTTCACTCAACCTTTTCTCATAAGGTACACCGTCCAATCCAGGCAACATCCTTGTAATTCTCCTCTGCGCTCTCTCTATGCAACAGCAGACAATTCCATTGAATTGTAGAACAGCCTTTACTTACCGTAATCTATGTCCACGTCATCGTGACCTGTACAAAACAGAAGTATTTCACAGCTTTCACTGCATGCTTCAGGGTAGGAGCAAGATCATCACAGATTTTTGCATTAGCGAGCAGGTGCAGAGGGGCGCCTAATACAGTGGCCACTGTGTGTATATGTAACTTGATAAAAATTTACTTTGGCCTATTTATACCAGGGGAGGTGTGTGGCCCTGGTTGTAGTGAGCACAACACCTCAGACTGCAGCTTCGCTGAGGAATTATATGCACGGTTAAAAGGGCTAAAACCCAACTGACTTACTGGTCGCTTGACAAGTCGTGCTGTGAGCATAATGTATGAACAAAGAAGTGTTTGAGAAGCTTCTCAGTCTACCCTTAACAAAATGTGTGATAACAATGTACGTCAGCAGCAGCAAACAGTATTCTGGGCTCAGTTGGGTTGCAGATTTTCGAAGGCTCTGTAACTGGAGCTCTGTAGTTCAACTGAGCAAGCGAGCTTGCTAATAAACAGCATGCGCTTTTAGGTAAACTGGGTTCGACAGTTATTCCCTGGGCCTGGACCTAAAAGCCCCGAGTAGAGAAACCGCTGCAGCAGGAGGAGCCGGAGCGAAGGGCTCAGGAGACAAATAAAAGGACGGGTAACTGAAGACGAGCGGCCAGTGTGTGAGTGGCTCAGGATAGGAGTGGAGCTTCGAGGCTTCGGCGAGCAGAGGCTGGGGATGAGCTTGTCCCAGTGAGGTAAGGCCGGGTAAGTTCCCGTAATTAATCTAATTAGCTTAGGAGTAGGTAATGGAGTCAGCAGTTAGGGCGGTTGAGTGCTTCGTTTACAGTATGTGGGAAGTCAGGGCGAGCACAGCTGTCCCTGATGACTACACCTGCAAAAGGTGCATCCAGCTGCAGCTCCTGACAAACCGAGTTTGGGGACTGGAGCTGGATCTGGATGAACTTCGGATCATTCGGGAGGCAGAGGCAGAAATAGACAGGAGTTTCAGGGAGATAGTCACCCCTAGGAGTCAGGAGACAGGTAGTTGGGTGACTGTCAGGAGAGGGAAGGGGAATAGACAGGAAGAGCAGAGAACCCCTGTGGCCGTTCCCATCAACAATAAGTATACTGTTTTGGATACTGTTGGTGGGGATGACCTACCAGGGACAAGTTGTAGTGGTTGCATCTCTGGCACCGAGACTGGACCCTTAGCTTACAAAAGGAGGAGGTGTTACGAATGTGCCACAACTCTGAGGGGCCGAAGGGTACAAAGTCGCCCCCTCCTTTTTGAGAATCACAGGATCGCTATTAATTTGGGTCTGGGACCCAGGAAATGAGAGAGAGAGAGACATCCAGAATACACAGGGTTTGGAATGTGTCCTGGCCTCAGCAAGGTGGAACCATTGATAACGGCCATTGTCTCTTGGAGACGGAATTGTGTATTGAGTACTGTACTGTTCATTGAAACCCCTCAGGGGACAACCAGAGTGGTCTGGTTGAGGGATTGCATCACCCCAACCTGATTGACATCTGAGACCCCGTGAGTGAGGATAAAAGGAGGGTCTGGGGAAACACCCCTTTAGACGCACCAGGAGAAACGCTGGAAATCCAGTGACAGCGTTTTATAGCAAAAGCCGGTGAGAGCTCGTGTGCGTCCTCCCTTGCCTGGGGTGGTGGGCTCATCATGGAAGAACGGTTTAGCTAAAGGAGAGGTCACACTTGAACGGCCATGACAACGAGACTCCTGATGGATCGAAACCATAAAGGTTGGAAAAACCCGTAGCGGTAAATGTTCCCATTCTCTTTCTCTCTCTCCAACAAAGTGCAACACAGCGAAAACCAAAAGACGGCAGCTTGTGTGAACTGCAGTGAACTTTATATTTCCATTGGACAATACATTATCCCCTAGACAACGATAGAGCTTATTTCTTATTGATTATTATTATACCCGCACTTTCAGATTTAGTATTGATGACGTTTATTATCTGTACATTTGCATTAATATTATTTTTGTGTATTTTTACTAATAAATACTGTTAAAAATAGTATCATCAGACTTCAACGGACCTCTCTATCTTTGCTGGTAAGTGACCCAGTTACGGGGTTCTTAACAGAGGGAAAAGAGGAGAGCAGTAGTGATAGGGGATTCGATAGTTAGGGGAACAGATAAGAGGTTCTGTGGGAGAGATTGAGAATCCCGGATGGTCTGTTGCCTCCCTGGTGCCAGGGTCTGTGATATCTCGGAATGAGTTCTCGGTATTCTCAGGACAGAGGGTGAGCAGCCAGATGTCGTGGTCCATGTGGGGACCAATGACATGGATAGGAAGAAGGAGGAACTCCTGCAAAGAGAGTTTGGGGAATTAGGTGCAAAGTTGAAGGACAGGACCTCCAGGGTTGCAATCTCAGGATTGCTTCCCGTGCCATGCACTACTGAGGCTAGAAATAGGAAGGTACTACAGCTAAATATGTGGCTAAGGAGTTGGTGCAGGAGGGAGGGCTTCATATTTCTGGACAATTGGGCCTTGCTCCAGGGAAGGTGGGACCTGTTCCGACAGGATGGTTTTCACCTGAACTGGAAGGGGACTAACATCCTTGTGGGTAGGTTAGCTAGTGATCATAATTCTATCTCCTTCAGCACAGCACTGGAGAGAGATAGGAACAGACAAGTTAGAAAAGCGTTTAATTGGAGTAAGGGGAATTTTGAGGCTATCAGGCAAAAAAATGGAAACAGATGTTCTCAGGGAAAAGCACAGAAGAAATGTGGCAAATGTTCAGGGGATATTTGTGTGGAGTTCTGCAGAGGTATGATCCAATGAGACAGGGAAGTTATGGTAGGGTGCAGGAACCTTGGAATACAAAGGCTGTAATAAATCTGGTAAAGAAGGAAAGAAAAGCTTACAAAAGTTTCAGAGAGCTAGGTAATGTTAGAGATCCAGAAGATTATAAGGCTAATAGGAAGGAGCTTAAGAAGGAAATTAGGAGAGCCAGAAGGGACCATGAGAAGGCCTTGGCAGGCAGGATTAAGGAAAACCCCAAGGTATTCTACAAGTGTGTGAAGAGCAGGAGGATAAGACGTGGAAGAATAGGACCTATCAAATGTGACAGTGGGAAAGTGTGTATTGAACCGGAGAAAATAGCAGAGGTACTTATTGAAGATTTTCCTTCAGTATTCACTATGGAAAAGGCTCTTGGTGATAATAGTGACTTGCAGCAGATTGAAAAGCTTGAGTATGTAGGTATTAAGAAGGAGGATGCGCTGGAGCTTTTGGAAAGCATCAAGTTGGATGAGTCACCAGGACCGGATGAGATTTAACCCAGGCTACTGTGGGAGGTGAGGGAGGAGATTGCTGAGCCTCTGGCAATAATCTTTGCATCATCAATAGGGACGGGAGAGGTTCTGGAGGATTGGAATGTTACAAGTGTTGTTCCTTTATTCAAGAAAGGGAGTAGGGATAGCCCACGAAATTATAGACCAGTGAGTCTTACTTCAGTCATTCATAAGTTGATGGAGGAGATCCTGAGAGGCAGGATTTATGAACATTTGGAGAGGCATAATATGATTAGGAATAGTCAGCAACGCTTTATGAAAAGCAGGTTGTGCCTTATGAGCCTAATTGAATCTTTTGAGGATGGGACTAAACATATTGATGAAGGTAGAGCAGTAGATGTAGTGCATATGGATTTCAGCAAGGCATTTGATAAGGTACCCCATGCAAGGCTTATTGAGAAAGTAAGGAGGCATGGGATCCAAGGGGACATTACTTTGTGGATCCAGAACTGGCTTGCCCACAGAAGGCAAAGAGTGGTTGTAGATGGGTCATATTCTGCATGGAGGTCGGTCACCAGTGGAGTGCCTCAGGCATCTGTTCTGGAACCCTTACTCTTCTTTATTTTTATAAATGACCTGGATGAGGAAGTGGAGGGATGGGTTAGTAAGCTTGCTGATGACACAAAGGTTGGAGGTGTTTTGGATAACAGTGGGACATTGATAGGATGCAAAACTGGGCTGAAAAGTGGCAGATGGAGTTCAACCCAGATAAGTGTCAAGTTGTTCATTTTGGTAGGTCAAATATGATGGCAGAATATAGTATTAATTGTAAGAATCTTGTCAGTGTGGAGGATCAGAGGGATCTTGGGGTTCGAGTCCATAGGACGCTCAAAGCAGCTGTGCAGATTGACTCAGTGGTTAAGACGGTGGCCTTCATCAATCATGGAATTGAATTTAGGAGCCGAGAGGCAATGTTGCAGCTATATAGGACCATGGTCAGACCCCACTTGGAGTACTGTGCTCAGTTCTGGTCGCCTCACTACAGGAAGGATGTGGAAACCATAGAAAGGGTGCAGAGGAGATTTACAAGGATGTTACCTGGATTAGGGAGCATGTCTTATGAGAATAGGTTGAGTGAAATTGGCCTTTTCTCCTTGGAGCGACGGAGGATGAGAGGTGACCTGATAGAGGTGTATAAGATGATGAGAGGCATTGATCGTGTGGATAGTCAGAGGCTTTTTCCCAGGGCTGAAATGGTTGCCACAAGAGGACACAGGTTTATGGTGCTGGGGAATAGGTATAGAGGGGGTAAGTTTTTTACTCAGAGAATGGTGAGTGTGTGGAATGGCTGCCAGCAACGGTGGTGGAGCTGGATACAATAAGAGACTTTTGGATAGGTACATGGAGAATAGTAAAATAGAGGGCTATCGGTAAGCCTAGTAATTTCCAGGGTAGGAACTTGTTCGACACAACCTTGTGGGCCGAAGGGCCTGTATTGTGCTGTAGGTTTTCTATGTTTTTAGAGAGGCAGATTGATGTTGCCTGTCCTGGAGAGTGGCGGAGTGTCGTGGTCCGGATCGGTTCCCCTTTAAATTTAGTTAGGTTGCGTTATGATCCGGACCATTGACTCCTTGTTCCCTTCTAATTCCGTTTCACATGTCCCTTAAGCTGGCCAGTAAGTTAAGCTACTCTCGATCCAAACCAGCAGCTTATAAGCCCCTGGCTTTAGCTGTTCGGGGTGAGTGTTAGGAAGCATTAGCAAGTCGCCGTCGCTACCACAAGCCAGAGTTATCTAGCCCGCATCGGAGTGCCAGCCATTCGCCTTCCTTCGCCAGTGTGGGCCCAGGCAAGGTCAAATGGCCAGGGGTGAGTTGAAGGTGGAGTCCTGGCTCGATGTTCATGCCCGGTGTCCGTGTCTGTTCCTCGAAGAAGAGTCCCAGCTCAGTGCCTGAGTTGAAGGTGGAGTCCTGGCTCGATGTTCATGCCCGGTGTCCGTGTCTGTTCCTCGAAGAAGAGTCCCAGCTCAGTGCCTGAGTTGAAGGTGGAGTCCTGGCTTGACGTTTCTGGCTACAGCGATCCATGGTGTCCACATTCTGGCTGCGGCGATTCAAGTTCCCAGTCTCCAAGTCCAAGGTCTGCGATGATCCAAGTTCCCAGTCTCCAAGTCCAAGGTCTGCGGCGATCCAAGTTCCCAGTCTCCAAGTCCAAGGTCTGCGATGATCCAAGTTCCCAGTCTCCAAGTCCAAATTCCCAGTCTCCAAGTCCAAGGACTGCGGCGATCCAAGTTCCCTGTCTCCAAGTCCAAAGTCCGTGACGGTCCAAGTTCCCAGTCTCCAAGAACAATGTCTGCGGCGGTCCAAGTTTCCAGTCTCCAAGTCCAAGGTCCATGGCAGTCCAAGTTCCCAGGGTCCCAGTCATGGCCGCGACGATCCAAGTTCCCTGTCTCCAAGTCCAAGGTCTGCGGCGATCCAAGTTCCCTGTCTCCAAGTCCAAAGTCCGTGACGGTCCAAATTCCCAGTCTCCAAGTCCAAGGTCCACAGCAATCCAAGTTCCCTGTCTCCAAGTCCAAGGTCTGCGATGATCCAAATTCCCAGTCTCCAAGTCCAAGGTCCACAGCAATCCAAGTTCCCTGTCTCCAAGAACAATGTCTGCGGCGGTCCAAGTTTCCAGTCTCCAAGTCCAAGGTCCATGGCAGTCCAAGTTCCCAGGGTCCCAGTCATGGCCGCGACGATCCAAGTTCCCAGTCTCCAAGTTCAAGGTCTGCGGTGGTCCATGTTCCCAGTGTCCAAGTCCAAGGTCCATGGCGGTCCATGTTCCCAGTCTCCAGGACCAAGATCCATGGCGGTTCATGTTCCCAGTGTCTAAGTCATGGCCGCGGCAATCCAAGTTCCCAGTCTCCAAGTTCAAGGTCTGTGGTGGTCCATGTTCCCAGTGTCCAAGTCCAAGGTCCATGGTGGTCCATGTTCCCAGTCTCCAGGACCAAGGTCCATGGCGGTCCATGTTCCCAGTGTCCAAATCCAAGGTCCATGGCGGTTCATGTTCCCAGTGTCTAAGTCATGGCCGCGGCGATCCAAGTTCCCAATGTCCAAGGTCCATGGCAGTCCATGTTCCCAGTCTCCAGGACCAAGGTCCATGGCGGTTCATGTTCCCAGTCTCCAGGACCAAGGTCCATGGCGGTCCATGTTCCCAGTCTCCAGGACCAAGGTCCATGGCGGTTCATGTTCCCAGTCTCCAGGACCAAGGTCCATGGCAGTCCATGTTCCCAGTCTCCAGGACCAAGGTCCATGGCGGTTCATGTTCCCAGTCTCCAGGACCAAGGTCCATGGTGGTCCATGTTCCCAGTCTCCAGGACCAAGGTCCATGGCGGTTCATGTTCCCAGTCTCCAGGACCAAGGTCCATGGCGGTCCATGTTCCCAGTCTCCAGGACCAAGGTCCATGGCGGTCCATGTTCCCAGTCTCCAGGACCAAGGTCCATGGCGGTCCATGTTCCCAGTCTCCAGGACCAAGGTCCATGGCGGTCCATGTTCCCAGTCTCCAGGACCAAGGTCCATGGCGGTCCATGTTCCCAGTCTCCAGGACCAAGGTCCATGGCGGTTCATGTTCCCAGTGTCTAAGTCATGGCTGCGGCAATCCAAGTTCCCAGTCTCCAAGTCCCTCGTCTCCAAGTCCGAGGTTCCTGTTTCTCTTTGTCCTCCTTGATTTCCCGGTTCTCTGTGCAGCGAGTAATAAACACTATTTTTTGAACCTAAGAAAGACGTGTTTGTGTCCTGTGTGTGGGTCCTCTCCCAGCACCCTTTCCCCCACCTCATGACACGGGGTTGGTGCACACCACCGGAAGTGGTGTGGCACAGCATCCAAACTGGAGTCTGTGGTGCCCCCTGGTGTTCATGTGGCAGAAGACAAGCTGTATTGCGGTTCGCTGCAGATTTCTGCAGCATTCCTGTCTTGGAAAGGGAGTTGAAGTGGTGGACAGGGGATCAAAGGATGTATTTTTTTGTTTGGGAGAGAAGATGATGAGATCAGATTTGAAGGACTTTTCCCCTCTCCCGTTAAGTATCTGGTATTAGACATTTCAGCTCTGTGAGAAAGATACCAGCTGTCTCCTCTAACAATGCTTCTCGTAGTCTTATAAACTTGTATGAGCTCTCCCCTCAGACTCCATTTAGAGCAGAGATGAGGAGAAATCTCTTCAGCCAAAGGAAGATGAATTTGTGGAATTCATTGCCTCAGGCGGCTGTGGAGGCCATTTGGAGGTGATGGGTTCTTGCTTAGTAAAAGAGTCAAATATTTTTGTAAGAAGGCTGGAGAGTCAGGTTGAGAGGGAAAGCAATGAATGGCAGAGCAGACTCGTTGGGCCAAGCGACCTGATCCTGCTCCTGTGCCCCATGGTCGGAGCAAGACGGAATGAGAAGAAGAGGAATGTTCGCTGACAGCTGGGCCAGAAAGGGAAGTGAAATGAAGGCAGGGCTCTCAGGAAATTGAACCTTACTTGGTTAGAGGCAGCTGAAATCGGAAAGTTTTGTAAGTGTCTTACCCTCCAAAGTGCAAAGCAGCTGGAGTTCTGAAAAGGAAACCAGGAATGTCAGTGAGGATGAGTCTGCAGATGCAGACGCGGGGCACAAATTCGACAAGGCCCCTTTGACCTTGACCAATTTCTACTGATGCACCAGAGAAAGCATCCTGTCTCGATGCATTGTGGTTTGTGCAGCGACTGCTCTGCCGTGACACGAGAAACCGCAGAGCTGATACTCGACAGGGGTGGGGGGAGGGGGGAGCTGCGTGGCCTCGGACTATAGAGAATAGGTGCAGGAGTAGGCCATTCAGCCCTTCGAGCCAGCACTGCCATTCACCGTGATCATGGCTGATCATCCACAATCAGTACCCCGTTCCTGCCTTCTCCCCATATCCCTTGACTCTGCTATCTTTAAGAGCTCTATCTAACTCTCTCTTGAATGCATCCAGAGAATTGGACTCCGCTGCCTTCCAAGGCAGAACATTCCATAGATACACAGCTCTCTGGGTGAAAAAGTTTTTCCTCAACTCCGTTCTAAATGGCCTACCCCTTATTCTTAAACTGTAGCCAATGGTTTTGGACTCCCCCAACATTGGAAACATGTTTCCTGCCTCTAGCGTGTCCAATCCCTTAATAATCTTATACGTTTCAATCAGATCCCCTCTCATCCTTCTAAATTCCAGCGTATACAAGCCCAGTCGCTCCAATCTTTCAACATATGGGAGTCCCACCATCCCAGGAATCAACTTCATGAACCTACACTGTACTCCCTCAATAGCAAGAATGTCCTTCCTCAAATTTGGAGACCAAAACTGAACACAATACTCCAGATGGGGTCTCACCAGGGCCCTGTACAACTGCAGAAGGTCCTCTTTGCTCCTATACTCAACTCCCCTTGTAATGAAGGCCAACACGCCATTAGTTTTCTTCACTGCCTGCTGTATCTGCATGCTTACTTTCAGTGACTGATGAACAAGGACACCTAGATCTCATTGTACTTCCCCTTTTCCTAACTTGACACCATTCAGATAGTAATCTGCCTTCCTGTTCTTGCCGCCAAAGTGGATAACCTCACTTTTATCCACATTAAACTACAAACACGTTTGTACATTTGCCCACTCACCCAACCTGTCCAAGTCACCCTGCATTCTCATAACATCCTCCTCACATTTCACACTGCCACCCAGCTTTGTGGCATCTGCAAATTTGCTAATGTTACTTTTAATCCCTTCATCTAAATCATTAATGTATATTGTAAATAGCTGCGGTCCCAACACCGAGCCTTGCGGTACCCCACTAGTCACTGCCTGCCATTCTGAAAGGGACCTGTTAATTCCTACGCTTTCCTGTCTGCCAACCAATTTTCTATCCATGTTACCCTACCCCCAATACCCTGTGCTCTAATTTTGCCCACTAATCTCCTATGTGGGACTTTATCAAAGGCTCTCTGAAAGTCCAGGTACACTACATCTACTGGCTCTCCCATGTCCATTTTCATAGTTACATCCTCAAAAAACTCCAAAAGATTAGTCAAGCACGATTTTCCCTTCATAAATCCATGCTGACTTGGCCAATCCTGTTACTGTTATCCAAATGTGCCGCTATTTCATCTTTTATAATTGACTCCAGCATCTTCCCCACCACTGATGTCAGGCTAACTGGTCTATAATTCCCTGTTTTCTCTCTCCCTCCTTTCTTAAAAAGTGGGATAACATTAGCTACCCTCCAATCCTCAAAACTGATCCTGAATCTATAGAACATTGGAAAATGATTACCAGTGTGTCCACGATTTCTAGAGTCACCTCCTTAAGTACCCTGGGATGCAGACCATCATGCCCTGGGGATTTACCAGCCTTTAGTCCCGTCAGTCTACCCAACACTATTTTCTGCCTAATGTGAATTTCCTTCAGTTCCTCTGTTACCCTAGGTCCTCTGACCACTATTACATCTGGGAGATTGTCTGTGTCTTCCCTAGTGCTGACAGATACAGAATACCTGTTCAACTCATCTGCCATTTCTTTGTTCCCCATAATAAATTCACCCGTTTCTGCCTTCAAGGGCCCAACTTTGGTCTTAACTAATTTTTTCCTCTTCACATACATAAAGAAGCTTTTACTATCCTCCTTTATATTCTTGGGTAGCTTACCTTCGTACCTCACCTTTTCTCCCCGTATTACCTTTTTAGTTATCTTCCGTTGCTCTTTAAAAGTTTCCCAATCCTCCGGCTTTGACTAGGCCTTTTGCCTGTTTACAGCCACGAGGAGAGAAGCATCAGAGCCGGTGTGCCCCACCTTGGTGCCTCATCCACACTAAACTTCTCTTGTGCCCCTTCCGATCAGGCAGAAAATACAAATCTCCAGCTTCTACCTGGGTCTCGTAGGACTACTGAACAGTTCCATGGGATGGACTTTTGCCATCACAATCTACCTGGCTTTGGCCTTACTATCAACCTGCACTGCACTTTCACTGTGGCAGTTCCACCCTGCACCACTTTAACACACTGTTAAAATGAAATGATATGTATGAACAGCGTGCAAGATGTTCTTCACCGTGCCTTAGACCGAGTGGATAGTCAGAGACTTATAACCATGGTAGAAATGGCTAATACAAGAGGGAATACTTTTAAGGCGATTGGGGAATGTGTAGCAGGAGCGAATGTCAGAGTTAAGTTTTCTTGGTACACAGAGAGTGGTGGATGCGTGGAATGTGCTGCCAGGGAGGTGGTAGAGGCAGAATGAGAGGAGATGAGAGGGGATCTTATAGAAACATACAAAATTTTGAAAGGGATAGATAAGACAGAAGTAGGAAAGTTGTTTTCATTGGTAGGTGAGACTAGAACTAGGGGACATTGCCTCAAGATTCAGGGGAGAAGATTTAGGACGGAGAAGAGCAGAAACTGTTTTTCCCAGAGAGTGGTGAATCTGTGGAATTCTCTGCCCATGCAAGTAGTTGAGGCTTCTTCACTATACAGTATACAGTTAGATAGGTTTTTACATGGTAAGTAATTAAGGGTTATGGGGAAAAGGCAGGTGGATGGAGCTGAGTTTACAGACAGATCAGCCATGATCTTATTGAATGGCAGGGCAGACTCGATGGGCCAGATGGCCGACTCCTGCTCCTATTTCTTGTGTCCTTATGTTTTTGGACATTTAAGAAATTCTTAGATAGGCACACGGATGAAAGAAAAATGGAGGTCTATGTGGGGGAAGTTGACCTTAAAGTAGGTTAAAAGGTCGGCACATCTTTGGCCAAAGGGACTGTACAATACTACCATAAGGTGTTCCTTCTTATACCTTACACTCTTAATGATTATCCTCTTGCCCTTAAAAGAATCTTGCACTTTAATTTTTCCTGAATATTACTTTTTCCGCACCCATCTTCCAGGCAAATGTCTCCGCTCTCTGCTCTCTGAACTGCTCGAGGTGTTCTGAAGCACCCTGCTCTGACGTAAGCCTCTCTATTGGACGAATAGTCCTCAGCCTCTTTTACCTCATTCTGACCCGTTTCTTCCTGGACATCAGTGGCCAGTAGACTGTGAGTCCAGTAGCTTCCTACTAAACATTGCACACTTACCTTTGATCATTTTATCTTCCTTTCTGTGCATCATTACATCAAAAACAGCAGCTGGAACCACAAGGACAGCCAGCACCCAGAACAACACTAGCCAGATGTTGACTTTAGGGAAGAACTCGTCTGAAAAGGCTAGCAAAAATCAAATTTTATTGATCAGTGATGCTTAGAACAGTAGCGCAAATGCCAGCCTCCTTTCCTGCACAGTGTAATTCTCAGCAGTAAGTCTTGATACTGATTCTCCATAATCTAGTTAGAATTATACTTTAACCAATGGGTGGCAGGGTGGAGATACGTCTCCACCAAAGGAGGTGTAAGGTGCTCCTTCCCTCTGCTAACCTGCAGGTCACCCTCAGCCAAAGTATAGAACCTGCTTAGCAAACCCCCCCCCCCCCCCCCGCACCCCACCCCCAATCAGGGTGATGTGAAGCCATGGGAGCAGGTGGTGGATGGTCGTATGAGAAGCTGGTGCAAATCACAAGTCCTGGTTATGTGACCACTGACACCAGGCAGACAATCTCTGAAGAGTATTGGTAATGGCTGGGGTTGCCCATCTTGTAAAGACACTGCCCAGAAGAAGGCAACGGCAAACCACTTCTGTAGAAAAATTTGCCAAGAACAATCGTGGTCATGGAGCGATCACGATCGCCACGTCATACGACATGGCACATAACGAACAAACTAACTTTTACCAACAAATGTCCTTAACAAAGTAAGGCAAACTTTCCAAGACTTTATTGGTTGAAGCAGGAACATTAGCCACATTTAAGCGACTCTCGGATTGGCATATGGATGAAAGAGAAATGAAGGGCTATGTGGGAAGGAAGGTTAATCTTAGAGTAGGTTAAAAGCCTGGCACAATAGACTGGGCTGAAGGCTCTGTACTGTGATCAGAGAGAAGTGGGTGCATGGAACATGCTGCCAGGGTTGGTGGTGGAGCCAAATATATTCGGGGCATTTACAAAACCCATAGACGGGCAAATGATTGATATGTGGGAGGGAGACTTAGACTGATCTTGGAGTAGGTTAAGAGGTCGGCCCTAGGCTCTGTACTATGCGGTAATGTTCTATGTTCTCTCATTGTTAACATAATTTGTGCGTGAACACTTACACGCAGAATCAGAAGAAGTTCCCAAAAGCAGAGTCTTGGGTTTCTTAAGGAAGATCTGAAATGGGTTAAAATTTAAAAGATAAAGATGAGCTTTATTTGTCACACGCACTTTGAAACATACCATGTAATGTGTCATTTGTGTCAACAACCAGCAGTCCAAGAACAGACTGCGGGTATCCTACAGGCGCGCCCTGCTTCCAGCACCAACATCGCACAGCCACTGTTCACTTACCCCAGTCCCCGTCTCGTTTTGCAACGTGGGAGGAATCCGGAGCCTGGAGGAAACCCACAGGTTCACAGGGAGAACGTACCAACTCCGTACAGGCAGGAGCAGAAATGCAACTCTGATCACTGGGGCTGTAAAGCGGCGCGTCGACCATGCTCTCCACCAAAACCCGACAGATCATGAGCTGCGAGGGAGGGGTCGGAGAGTGGAGGCAATGGCTGCACAGAGGCAGCTCCCCAGCATTTTCCAGTGTGTGGGAGCAGCAGCTTCACCACTGGAATGATTCTCCGCTTAAGCAACAGGACCTGTTGATCCAGGAGCTTGACAGCGACAACGGAGACGTCTACTGAGAGACCCATGTGGTAAGAGGAGCCCAAGCTTACTACTGATCTCAGGGTCATGTGACGACAAGATGAGATCCGATATCATCTACACAGTCAGTGGGGCACGTTCCATATGGAGCCCAGGATCTTCCAAGCACTCCTGGTGAGTGTGAGCGTGAGGGGAGGGAGGGAGGGAGGGAGGTAAGGGGCTTGTTGTGCTGTTGCTGTTGCTTGCGTCCTTCTGCTGAACGTTGTGGGCATGTTACGTTGGTGCCAGAATATGGGGCAACACTTGAGGGCTGCCACCAGCACACCCTTTGTTGGTTGTCAATGCAAATGGAACAGCTCCCTGTATGTTTTGATATACATGTAACACATAAATCAGAATCTGACCCTGCATAACAGACCGGAGGCATTATGGGTGGAAGGCAGGCTGGCGGGGACTGATCAGGTGGACCGTGGGCTTCCCCGATAAACGGGGCGACTGGTTCTTTCTCTCAGCCGCTCTTGAAGTCGATTATCTAATCCAGTGGCTAGTGAGATCAGAGAGTCCAGACAGTCTGCGTCATCCCTCGCTGCCAGTTCATCCTTTATCTAGTCCGAAAGGCCCTGTCAAAACACCTCCCGTAGGGCCTTGTCATTCCACACTGAGTCTGCGGATAAGGTTCGGAACTCAATGGAATAGCTTGCTACGCTTCACGAACCCTGACAAAGAGTCAGCAAGCGTTTTGCGACATCCTTACCACGAATGGGTTGTTCGAGGACCTTCCTCATTTCAGCAACAAAGGAGGAACAAACCTCTGGTCGGTTATCCCATATCGCGGTTGCCCAAGCCAAGGCATCCCCTCGTAACAGCCCCATGATGTACGCAATCCTGGATTTATCTGAAGTGTAGGTACGCGCTGTAGCTCAAAGACTAGAGAGCATTGTAACAGGAAGACCCGGCACCTCCCTAGATCCCCAGCGCAGGGTTTGGTCTCGGGCACGTATGGCTCTCGAGGGGACTGTGTTGCTGATCCCGGGGTGCCGCCATCCCAAGCCGTGCGGTTCGCGTAGTCGGGATTCTTGGAGGGGACGGAGAAAGGGAAGTGGAAAGTCGGTCCACCTGCTCACTGACCTTCCACACATTCGTGGACAGCATCCGAAGGTTTTCCGTGTCCTCCCTGAGCAGTTGGTCGTGGGCACCCAGTAGGCAGCCCTGACCGGCGAGGGCCTGCTGTACGGGATCCGTGTCTGCTGGGTTCATTATGGCCAGTTCGGTCTGTTACGTGAGTGAAGTGGTGGACGAACCCAAGTGCAGGACACGGGCGTGGAGGCAGAGTCGGGAGGCGTTATTGATGTAGTGAGTGTGGAATCGGTATCCAGGAGAGAATCCAGGAGCAATGCTAGACTTAGAACTGACCGTCCTAAGAATCATCAAACAAAGTTACTCACACCGGAGCCAACCAACGATCTGGCAGCTCCCTGTTGTGATCACAGGGTCTTTATCCTGCATTTTCTGATGGAAACCAGGTGTGTGTAGTTAGTGGAACCTGGGAATGATTGGAAACTAAACGGGGGGATTGAGGCCCAATTCCTGAGGTAAATAGCCAAGTGAGGGATTGCCAGAAGGAACCATGACAATTTCATCTTTTCCTTTCTAATGATTTTTTTTAGCAGCTCTTTGTAGGTTTTTTAAAAACTTCCCAATCTTCTATCTTCCCACTAATTTTTGCTTTGTTGTATGCCCTCTCTTTTGTTTTCACATTAGCCTTGACTTCCCTTGTCAGCCAGGGTTGTACTATTCTATTGTTTGAAAATTTCTTCATTTTTGGAAATCCTCATGTCCTGCACCTTCCTCGTTTTTCCCAGAAACACACACCATTGCTGCTCTGCTGACATCCCTGCCAACAGCTCTTTCCAATCTACGTTGGCCAACTCCTCTCTCATACCACTGTCATTTCCCTTACTCCACTGAAATACTGCTACATCAGACTTTACTTTCCCCCTATCAAATTCCAAGTTGAACACAATCATACTGTGGTCACTGGCTCTGAGGTTCTTTTCCCTTAAGCCTCCTAATCCCCTCTGGTTCATTGCACTCAAGACGAGGTGGTGAATTGGTTTAGACGTTGGCTATGTCGGAAAAGCCAGAGAGTGGTAGTAGATGGTTGCCTCTCTTACTCAAGGCCCGTGACTATGGAGTGCCGCAAGGGTTGGTGCTGGGTCCATTGTTGTTTGTCTTCTGTATCAACAATCTGGACAATAATGTGGTGAAATGGATCAGCAAATTTGCAAATAGGGTCAGCAAGGAAGGCAAGTAAAGCTTGCAGGAGGATCTGGACCAACTGGAAAATGGAATTTAATGCAGACTTGTGTGTGGTGTTGCATGTTGGGAGGACCAGACAGGGCAGGTCTTACATGGTAAGCAGTAGGAGTGCAGTAGAACAAAGGGATCTGGGAATACAGGTCCATAATTTCTTGAAAGGTACATCACAGTTTTGTAGACAGGGTCATAAAGAAAGCTTTTGGCACATTGCCCATTATTTTTCAATGTACTAGGTACAGGAGTTGGGATGTTGAAATTGTGTAAGGTGTTGGTGAGGCCACACCTGGAGTATTGTGTGCAGTTTTAGTCAGCTACCTACAGGAAAGATGTAAATAAAATTGAAAGACTACTGAGGAAATTTACAAAGATGTTAGAGGGAAAGATTAAATAGGTTAGGACTAGATTCCCTAGATCATAGAAGATTGAGTAGAGTTTTGATGAGGTATACAAAATTATGAGGGTTAGCGACAGGGTAAATGCAAGAAGGCTTTCTCCACAGAGTTTGAGTGAGGTTACAACTAGAGATAAAGAGTTAAAATTGGAAGTTGAAATGCTTAAGGGGAACCTGAGGGGGAAACACCTTCACTCAGAGGGTGGTGTGAGTGTGGATTGAACTGCCAGTGGGTCGCAGGTTCAATTTCAACCTTTAAGAGATATTTGGATATGTACATGGATGGGAGGGTTGTGGAGGCCTATAGTCTGGCTGAGTCGATGGGACTATGCAGATTAATGCTTTGGCACAGACTAGATGGGCCTAATAGCCTGTTTCTGTGCTCTCCAGTTCTATGACTCTATGAGCACATGGAACTGTACAGTGAGAGGACACAAACAATGTTGTAGTGTCAAGGGACATTTCAAACAGAGCACGAGGGGAATCAATAATAAAAGGGCTACATGTGAATCTAGGAGAAACAGGAGTTAGGATGTTGAAATTGTGTAAGACGTTGGTGAGGCCACATCTGGAGTATTGTGTGCAGTTTTAGTCAGCTACCTACAGGAAAGATGTAAATAAAGTTGAAAGACTACTGAGGAAATTTACAAAGATGTTAGAGGGAAAGATTAAATAGGTTAGGACTAGATTCCCTAGAAGATTGAGTAGAGATTTGATGACATCTAGGAGAAGAAAAACTAATTGCAACCCTCTGCTGCCTTGCAGCTATACCCTCTCGTGGGGAAGGCTTTGGAAGTAATCAAGAGATGAAACCCCTGATGTCCTGAGTTAAGCTCAATGCTGGCTGGCAACTCCTGCAATGCTGCTGGTGCTGAACTTGATCTGTTTCTGCTCTTCTTCTGGATTCATCAGCTCCATGGAGAGGGGGAGCCTGCTGCATGGGCAGCAGCTTGCCCTGGCTTGTGTGCTCGTTTGCGTATCAGGGAGAAACCCAGGACGCAATATCCTTGGTCAGCTCTGACCGCTTCTGAATCAGATCAGGCACAAGATGGATCGAGGCCTTGAACATTATTCATAAATGGTGAGGTAGTGGAAAGGGTCTCCAGTTACAGGTTTTTGGGGATGAACATTGCCAAGGAGCTCTCAGTCTGTCAACACAACCTCGATAGTAGGGAAGGCATCACAGTAACTGTACTACCTGAGCTGGTTAAGGAGAGCTAATCTGCCCCAAACATTGCTGGCCTACTTTTATTGATGAGTGATGGAGAGCTTACTGACTTATGGAATGACAGTGTTGGACTCTAGCTGCAGCAAGACAGATCACAAAGCACTCTAGTGGGTAATTAGGATGTCTCAGCACATCATTGGGATTCATCTACCTGGAGACGATCTACAACTCTCGATGCCCATGGCATGCACTTCATCATTAAAAACCCACCCCGTCCTGGACATGTCTGTTCAACCTCCAGCCATCTGGTCGGAGATACAGAAACATCTTAGAAAGAGCTTCTTCCATTTTACACTCTGGTTTGCCAATGCCCCTTGACTTTCTGGATTATCAACAGTGTCTGCAAATATGGGATTTTTTCAACTAAACCAGTAATCTCGTCTCGAGCAACTACAGTAAAGTTTTATTCTATTCTAACTTCACTCACGTCAACTCTGAACTGATTCCACAACCTAAAGGTTCACTTTCAAGGACAACTCAAGTTCTCAGTATAAGTTAGTTAATTCTTTCTCTTTAAAAGAACATCATTTGCACTGCTTGTCATCTCGCATATTGGCGGTTTGCCAGTCTTTGTAGTTTTTCAATGACTTTATTGCAAGTCTTTGTTCTACTATGTGGGCCTGCAGAAGAGGGATCTCAGAGCAGTATATGGTGACTTATACATACTTTGGTGATAAATTTACTTTGAATTGTGAACCGAGTGGTCAATATATGGAATGGGCTGCCAGAGGAAGTGGCTTTAACAGTATTTATTAGATACTTGGACAGGTACGTGGATAGCGAAGGTTGTGAGGGATATGGGCAAAACGCTGGCCACTAAGACTAGCTTAGACTGGAGTACCTTCAGCATAGCCCAATTGAGCAGCGTGACCTGATTCCATGCTATACAACTGTGAAAGATGTCACTCCCTCAGCCCTTAATATCAGTGACCCACATAATCACGGACCTTGCCTTTCCCTGTCCATACAAACTCATCCCGTAGACTGGGCAGAGTAGCGCAAATTTCAGTACAAGGTGTGACTGATACCTGTAGTGAAGATTCCATTGCTTACCCGTCATCACAGCGTGAAGCAGCAGAAGCACAAGCTGCAGCATCTTCCCGGCATCTCTGGAGTGGTATGCTTCACCTGGAAGGAGAATACGTAGTTAAATCTTTCATGGACGCATAACTGCAGAACCGAAATCAAGTTGCCTGAACTGGTGAGAGTTCCCAGAGCTTTGTACTTACTTTATTCTATTTGGAGATACAGCACAGAACAGGCCCTTCCAGCCCCACAAGCCACACCACCCAGCAACCCATAAGACCATTAGGAGCCGCAGTAGGCCATTCAGCCCATCAAGTCTGCTCCACCATTCAATCATGGGCTGATCCAATTCTTCCAGTCATCCCCACTCCCCTGCCTTCTCCCCATATCCTTAAAAGCCCTGGCTAATCAAGAACCTATCTATCTCTTCCTTAAATACACCCAATGACTTGGCCTCCACAGCCACTCATAGCAACAAATTCCACAGGTTTACCACCCACTGACTTAAGTAATTTCTCTGCATCTCAGTTCTAAAAGGATGTCCTTCAATCCTGAAATTGTGTCCTCTTGTCCTAGATGGGAAATAACTCTGCCATATCTAATCTGTTCAGGCCTTTTAACATTTGGAATGTTTCTATGAGATTCCCCGTCATTCTCCTGAACTCCAGGGAATATAGCCCAACTGCTGCCAGACATTCCTCATACGGTAACCCTCTCATCTCTGGAATCGTTCTCGTGAATCTTTTCTGAACCCTTTCCAGTGTCAGTATATCCAATCTAGAATAAGGAGCACAGAACTAAACACAAAATTTAATATATACCCACCTATTTAACACCAGCCTAATCACAGGGCAATTTACAATAACCAAGTAACACACTAACTGGGTGTCTTTGGGCGGTGGGAGGAAACCATAGCTCCCAGAGGAGATCCACGCACACATGGAAAGGACATAGAAACTCTTACAGACGGTCCTGACAGAACTGAACTCTGAAACACCCTGGGTTGTAATAGCATCGCGCTAACTGCTACGCTGCCACACCGCCCATCTTTGCTTCTGTAATTGTTTCTTAATGCATATTAAACCCATGCAATTTAGATCCGGGTAACCACTTTGAACACATCAACTAACATCAGCCAACAGACTGTACTCCAAGAGCAGTTTGATCCCTGCCGCTGACAGACGGACCACATCCGAAACGTAGCCGCTGGAAGTCAGACCACTTGTGCTCGTTTCTGGTCGGCTCATTGTACGGATGAAGTTGAAGCTCTAGAGAGGGTGCAGAGGAGGTTTCCACGATGCTGCCTGGACTAGAGAGCGAGGTAAGGAGGTAAGGTTGAACGAGATAGGGAGAGGGGTGACTTGATAGAGACCTACAAGATCATTACGATCTTGGAACTGACAAGATGATAGGTTGTGTGATGGTTAGCATGATGGTAAATTGGGGTGTCGGAGTTTGGAGTTTAATTCCGGCGCCATCTGTAAGGTGTCTGTACATCCCCCCCCCCCCCCCCCCCATGATCACACGGGTTTCCTCTGGATGCTCAGGTTTCCTCCCGCAGTCCAAAGGCGTCCCGGTTAGTAGGTTAACTGGTCACTGTAAATTGTCCTGTGATTAGATTAGAGTTAAGTTATTGGGGCGGGGCACCTCAAAGAGCCGGTGACTGGAGGAAAGTATGGGGGGGGGGCGGGGAGGATGTCAGAGGTAAGTTTTTATTTTACACAGAGGGCGGTGAATGCATGGAATACCCTGCCGGGGTGGTGGTAGAGGCAGATACATTAGAGACGTACATGAGACTCTTAGATCGGAGCACAGTTGATAGAGAAATAGAGGGTTTTGTGGGAGGGAAGGGTTAGAAGGTTAAAGTGTTGGCACAACATTGTTGGCTGCAGGGCCTCTACTCAGCTATAATGTTCGAGAGTCTGCGTCCTGAACCAATCACTTCTTTCACAAGGGCCTCTGCTCAGCTATAAAGTTCGAGAGTCTGTGTCCTGAACCAATCACTTCTTTCACAAGGGCCTCTACTCAGCTATAATGTTCGAGAGTCTGCGTCCTGAACCAATCACTTCTTTCACAAGGGCCTCTACTCAGCTATAATGTTCGAGAGTCTGCGTCCTGAACCAATCACTTCTTTCACAAGGGCCTCTACTCAGCTATAATGTTCGAGAGTCTGCGTCCTGAACCAATCACTTCTTTCACAAGGGCCTCTGCTCACCTATAATGTTCGAGAGTCTGTGTCCTGAACCAATCACTTCTTTCACATCCGGTTCCTGCTGCTGCCTCAATCTTGACACATTAATTTTAGTTCTTCCGTTATGGTCCATTCAGCATTGCTTTTTGTGGTTCCTCAGTTTGCAACGACTGCACTTTGTACCATTCCGTAGTCTTATATTTATCATTACAGTGTGCTATGTATTTAATTCCTGAGTAATATTGTAAATGAGTCCTGGGCTGGACATCTTGCTCACTTAGGGAAGGTGACATGTCTCTCATAGCCTCTCCTTTTCAGATGTATTGATTGCTGCTGGACCACAGTATGGCCTCTCGTGCCCATCTTCACGTGGCATCCCTGTTCTTACTGAGTTTGCTATGTCATGGCACGGGTGGTGTAACTCACCAGCCTTAGGAGCAGGACAATTCCGATTCCAAACCCGGCTAGATGGGACTCGTCAACCTGGCTAGGCAGTCTGTCGAGCACAAAGGAAACTCTGATACTCAACCTACAGCCTTATGGTTGCCATAGTTCACTGTGCCATTGTGGAAAATCCCCTGTTCCAGAGAGTGGAATCGGTCCCCATGCATCGATCTTCACCATGAGCCAGCAGGAAAAAGAGTTCTAGAGTGATGGTTCCCTCCTGATTTTCGCAAGAAAAGAACCAGCCATCCTCATCAATATTGTAAATATATTGTTTAATTAGGCATTCTTGTTAATTTCAATATTTTATTATGGGTTATATCTATCAACAGGGTAATAGGTACATCACATCGCTGGCACATCATACACGCACACCTCGCTTAAACTAACAACGAAAGAGAGACCCGCATTCCCGGCTAACAAAACACAACACCATATATACTGTTTGATCTGCGAGCTTCACCTGTCAAAGAAATTTCACTTTGCCCAGGTTTACACGACAATAGACCGATCTGAATCCAGAACTTCAGACTAATACCAGCAAAATTTCAGTGCAGAACATTTGGGGTGTAAGACTACAAGACAAAAGTGCATAATTAGGCCATTTGGTCCATTGAGTCTACTCCACCATTCCATTATGGCGAATCCATTTCCCTCTCAACCCCATTCTCCTACCTTCCAGTGTCCCTTCATGCCCTGAATAATCAAGAACCTATCAACCTCTTCATTAAACACCAATGACTTGGCCTCCACAGCCGCCTGTAGCAATGAATCAGACAGATGCGCCAACCTCTGGCTAAAGGAATTTCTCTTCGTCTCCATTCTAAATGGACATCCCTCTATTCTGGGGCTGTGCCCATTGGACCTAGACTCCCCTACCACAAGCCTTTCATCATTTGAGACTTCTATCTCCCCCATTCTCTAAATTCTAGCAAATATAGGCCCAGTTCCATCAATCACCCTCATACGATAAGCCCTTCATTCCTGAAATTATTCTTGAGAACTTCCTCTGAACCCTCTCCAATCCCACTACATCCTTTCTAAGAGAAGGGGCCCAAAACTGCTCATAATACGCCAAGTGAGACCCACCAGTGCCTTATAAAGCCTCAAAATTACATCCTTGCTTATACATCCCAGTCCTCTTTAAATAAATGCTAACATTGCATTTGCTTTCTTCACCACTGGCTCAACCTGCAAATGAACCTTCAGGGAATCCTGCAAGACGACTTCCAAGACTCTTTGCATCTTGCATTTTTTGGATTTTCTCCCCATGTAGAAAACAGTCTATGCTTTCATTTCTTTCACCAAAGTGCATGAGCATACACTTCCCAACACTGTATTCCATCTGCCACCTTCTAGCCCATTCTCCTATTCTATCCAAGTACTTCTGCAGTCTTCCTGCTTCCTCAACATCACCTGCCCCTCCACCTATCTTCGTATCATCTACAAACGTGGCCACAAAGGCAGCATTTCCGTCATCCAAATGATTGAAAGGGAAAAGGGTCTGACTCTGTGCTGTCGTACATAATGACTCTGTTAAAGATCGGCTCAATTGTCACATGCATCATCTGTTTAATCTGTCTTTATTAAACTGTTTGTTCCCAATGTATTCTGACTTAAACCAAATTCAGTTTACAAACTTTCTATGAGTTTCAGAAAAATCAGAACTTTATTTCCACTTGGCATAATTCACTTATTATTATTTAATTATTTCTGGTTTTATTTTGCTATATTTCTACTCTATTTTTGGTTGGAGCAACTGTAACGAAACCCAATTTCCCTCCGGATCAATGAAGTATGTCTGTCTGAATTTACTTTCACAGTCACTGCAAAGAACAGGGCAGAGAAAAAAAAGCCATTCGATGGGCTGAATGGCCTACTTCTGCTCCTATATCTTATGGTCTTATACATAAGCAGACAAAGCTGTAAAATTGTCATCCCAGCTGCATTCAGAATACAGAATCATTGGCATCTGCCATGAAATTTGCTGTCTTTATGGCAGCAGTACAATGCTATACATGATACTGGAGAAAAACTGTGAATTATTAAACAGTGCAAAACTACAAATAAAAAAATAGTAAGCTGGTGAGGTACAGGGCACTTTTCAGTGGAAAAGGAAATAATAACATTTGGCTCACAGCTGAAGAGGAGGAAGTTGTTGCTGTTCAAAAATAACAGGCAACTACAAATAATTCTGGACATCAGGAATTTTCACAAAAAGGAGATCCGAGCAGTTTCATTCTGGCCAATGTGGCAAAAGGGTTAGATACAGAGAAGCACAGATTGTCAGCATTTACCCAGCACAGGAATCATTTTGTTCAAAAGAGCATTGTTAAAGAATTACTAGAAGTAAGGCAAAGGCAGTGACATTGGTGAACTAGTTCAAGTTTATAGTCATCTGACTGAGTATTTTTTACCACAAAACAAAACGATGTTCCTCTGGACCACGGTGCACCCGCAAAATATACATCAAACACACCACATGAACAAAATCCTACCAGAAAGGAGTTGCTAAAATATAATTGAGAACTAAATAAAACTCAAAGTGTCAGTTTCTGTTGCAGTTGTACAAAGAGCCGGTACATTTGGAATAGCGTGTTCAGTTTGGAAAGATGTAATTAATCCGGAAAGTGGTAAGAGCAAGCTTATGAGACTGTCACTGGTACTGGTGGGATTGAGGAGTTTTGCTATGTCATCTGATGCACCATCAATAACTCTCTACGACGTGACGCGAGATATCAGCTTTTATTGGCTGGAAGAAAGAACAAGCAGCAATTGACCACCCACAACATCCTGGAGACTGAGAGGCCGGGGCGGAGTCCCCAATCACCTTTATACAGGGGTCTGCGGGAGGAGCCACAGGAGCAGTCAGCAGGGGGGCGTGTCCAGACAGGTATATGTAGTTCACCATATCACCAAAGACTCCATCCGGTTTCTTAAGGTGTACGGTACGGTGCAGAGCTGGTTACATCAGTGTCTGGTCCGGAGGGATTGGAAAAGGCTGCGGGGGGCAAACTCAGCCAGCTCCCGCATGGGCACTCGCCTTCCGCAGCACCAAAGATATCTTCGACAGGTGGCGCCCATCATCAAGGATTCCCATTACCCAGGACATGCTCCCCTCTCACCACAAACATCAGGGAGGAGGTTCAAGAGCCTGAAAACACACACTCAAATGTTTTAGGAACAGATTCTTTAACCCCGCCATCAGATTTCTGAAAAGTCCACGAACCCATGCACTATTTTTGCTCTCTTTTGCACTACTTATTTAATTTTAATTTACTTTTCCTATTGTAATTTATATTTTTATATACAAATTTCATGCTCCTCGCCGCTTTCTCTTTCTTCCATGGCCTTTTCGATTGCCGCCTCCCTGACCTGTATCAGCCCGCTCCCTACTTCCCCTCCCCCCTCTCTCCCCCTTTCCCCTCTCCCCTCCCATCCCATTCTCCCGAGCGGAGAGACTCGCCGCTCCGGCTCCGGGAAACAGGCAAGTCTCTGCCGGAGCCATCGGGTCTCCCTTTCACGGACCCCCGCTGGGAAATGAGAAACTGGCCCCGCTTTGTCCTTGCGGCTGCCCTGCGGTGAAACGTTCCGGAACCTCACTCACTCACCCTATCAATCCCCGGAGCCTCCTCCGAGCTGAACTCCCTGCCCGCACTCGGGCTCCGCTCCTCGAGGGATAGTTTGTAACGTGCGGAAAGAAGATTGCAAACTTTTCAAAAACAACATAATAAGTGGAAAGACGAGTGGCAACCTGCAGTGAAGCGGGTAGGCAGCAGGGGGATGGCGATGAATCAACTCAATATGGAACAGAAAAGGAACAAGCCCTCCACGCCCACGATGTAAAGTGTCAGAGTGGGAGAATATTAATTTCCCTGTGATTGATTCGGTTATACAGAGTGTTGAGAGCATTTTTTAAACACGGGTCGTAAATACACCTATTTTTTGTTTACTTGTTTGTGGTAATGATACTTTATGTAACTTTACACTGTGCAGTTGGAACCTGGATTTCCACATTTGCAGACTCCTGTCAATTCCCATTGGCAAAATGAAAACGTCTCCTCCACAATCTCCATCGGCACAGGAGCACCACGGGGAAGTGTGCTTAGCCCCCTGCTCTGCTCGCATTACGCCAATGATTATGTGGCTAAGTACCTTCCAACACCATATACAAGTTGGCTGGCATACCACTGTGAAAGTTTGACTGAGTGGTGTGATAAATAAAAACCTCTCACACTCTGTCAATAAGACCAAGGAACTGATTGTAGGAGTGTGAAATCAGAGGGTCAGTAACTGAAAATACCTGGGTGTCACTATCTCAGCGGACCTGTCCTGGACCCATCATATCATCGCTTTCTAAGAAAGCGCAACTGCACCTTTACGTACCCCAGGAGTCTGTAGAGATTCATCAGAAACTTTGGGAAACTTTAATAGGTCAGCTGTGGAAAGCGTGCTGACTGGCTGCAATACAGCCTGGTATAGGTAAACCAATGCCTTTGAACAGAAAATCCTGTAAAAGCTAGTGCATTCGGCCCAATACATGACGGATAAAGCCCTCCCAACCAATGAGCACAGAGACATGAAACGTTGCCCAGAGGTACTTAATGAGTACTGTACTTTGCTTCAGTACTCACTGCGGAGAAGGATCTTGGCGATTGTAGGGATGACTTTCTGCAGACTGAAAAACTGGAGCATGTAGATATTAAGAAAGAGGATGTGCTGGAGCTTTTGGAAAGCATCAAGTTGGATAAGTCACAGCGGACGAGATGTACCCCAGCGTACCTTGGGAGGCCAGGGAGGAGATTGCTGGGTCTCTGGTGATGATCAATGGGGACCGGAGAGGTTCCGGAAGATTGGAGGGTTGCAGATGTTGCTCCATTATTCAAGAAAGGGAATAGAGATAGCCCAGGAAATTATAGACCAGTGAGTCTTACTTAAGTGGTTGGTAAGTTGATGGAGAAGATCCTGAGAGGCAGGATTTATGAAAATTTGAAGAGGTATAGTAGGATTAGGAATAGTCAGCATGGCTTTGTCAAGGGCAGGGCAAGCCTGATCGAATTTCTTGAGGATGTGGCTAAACACATTGATGAAGGTAGAGCAGTAGATGTAGTGTATGTGGATTTCAGCAAGGCATTTGACTAGGTACCCCATGCAAGGCTTATTGAGAAAGTAAGGAGGCATGGGATCCAAGGGGGCATTGCTTTGCAGATCCAGAACTGGCTTGCCTAATAAGGCAAAGAGTGGTTGTAGACAGGTCATATTCTGCATGGAGGTCAGTCACCAGTGGTGTGCCTCAGGGATCTGTTCTGGGACCCTTACTCTTAGTTATTTTTATAAATGACCTGGATGAGGAAGTAGAGGGATGAATTAGTAAATTTGCTGATGACACAAAGGTTGGCGATGTTGTGGATAGTGTGGAGGGCTGTCAGAGATTACAGCGGGACATTGACAGGATGCAAAACTGGGCTGAGAAGTGGCAGATGAAGTTCAACCCAAATAAGTGTGAGGTAGTTCAGTTTGGTAGGTCAAATATGATGGCAGAATATAGTATTAATGGTAAGACTCTTGGCAGCGTGGAGGATCAGAGGGATCTTGAGGTCTGAGTCCATAGGACACTGAAAGCAGCCACGCAGGTTAAGAAGGCATATGGTGTGTTGGCCTTCATCAATCATGGAATTGAATTTAGGAGCTGAGAGGTAATGCTGCAGATATACAGGACACCAGTCAGACCTCACTTGGTGTACTGTGCTCAGTTCTGTTCGGCTCACTACAGGAAGGACGTGGAAACCATAGAAAGGGTGCAGAGGAGATTTACAAGGATGTTGCCTGGATTGGGGAGCATGCCTTATGAGTAAAGTTTGAGTGAACTCGGCCTTTTCTCCTTGGAGCGACAGACGATGAGAGATGACCTGATAGAGGTGAATAAAATTATGAGAGCCATTGATTGTGTGGATAGTCAGAGGCTTTTTTCCTCAGGGCTGAAGTGGCTAGCACAAGCGGGCGCAGTTTTGGGAGTAGGTACAGAGGAGCTGTCAGGGGTAAGAGAGTAGTGAGTGCGTGGAATGGGCTGCCGGCGACGGTGGTAGAGGCAGATACCATAGGGTCTTTTAAGAGAATTTGTGGGCCGAAGGGCCTGTATTATGCTGTAGGTATTCTAAGTTTTTCTATGTTTCTCCCATCAGCCTCTGCTGCTCCAGAGAAAAGAACCCAAGTGCAGTTAATAGGTTAATTGGTCATTGTAAATGGTCCTGTGATTAGTTTGGGGTTGCTGGGCAGTATGGCTCATTGGGCCAGAAGGACCTGGTCCTCACTTTAGCCCTAAATATATAAATGTGGGAAATCCAGAGCAACAGACGAAATCCCAGAGGAAGGAACTCAGCAAGTCAGGCAGCATCTACGGAGGGAATAACCAGTTGGTGTTTCGGGCCGAGACCCAATGAGATACACGGTCAAGCAATTTTCATTGGCACCAGTCACACTCTGGTATTTCAAAACAATTTTATTGGGCAGCAACAAGGCAATGCAGAAATAATGTACAAACAGTCCTCAAAAAAAGTTAAAAATAAAAGGTAACAAGTTGAGGGAAATGGCTTCAGAGGTAATCGTCATGTATGGTGGAAATTGTTCAATACCTGTTTGTGCAGAATATCTTATCGGACCACTATCCATTGGATCTGATGGTGAGCTTCACTCTCTCACCCGCAGGCCACCCTTCTAAGCAACTGATGTAGCTATCAGCAAACCGCTGGCTCTGTACTCTTCACCGTTTCCCTGCACTGCGCACTACATTCATTTTCAATCATATTTTATGAACTAATGGCAATATTTTGTTTTATGTGCTGTGCGGTCTGGAGGAACATTGTTTCATTTGGTTGTATGACAATAAACTTGAACATGGACGGGGTGAAATCACTCTCTACCTGGGAAACATGTTGACCCTTTAACATCAAAGGTTCTGTTGTCATGGATAACGAGAGCTCCGCACACTTGGTATTGATTTAAGCAGCACTCAAACTCAATACAGTATATAACCAAGGATTATTTCCTGTCCCTTACAGTTTTGTTAGCTGAAAACATTTTACCATATCCTGAATAAAGGTTTCCCTCTTGGCAGGGAGATGAGGAAAATGGCTGAGAATTCCCTGGTGCTGGGAGGTAGTCGGGAGCAGTTCGGCATGGCAGACTGCACATAGACAGCCAGCCACTGGCGTTCTGAGGTGCCGGGTTTGGAAGCTAAGCTTGTCTTCTGGCTAGTGCTCCAGGGGCTGCAGTTCTTTCCCCCACAGACCAGAGCTGAGGATCCAGGAGTCAGTTTAAAAGAGGTTGTGGTCTTTTCCTGAGACTGATCACTGAAACAAGGGGCCAGCCTGGTAGCCGGTACCAGACACTCCTTCAACTTTCCTATAGGCTGTGTTGTCCAGCAGTAAACAATATTGCCAGATCCAGGTGACTTATCTAACACAAGATGGACCGGCACTTGAAAGGGTCTGGAGGAGATTCACAAGAATGATTCTGGGAATGAATGGGTTAATGCATGAGAAGCATTTGATAGTCACCGGAGATCAGAAAAATGAGTGGGGTTTCTCATAGGAACCTATCAAATACTGAAAGGCCTAGATAGAGTGGCTGTGGGGACAATGTTTCCTGTAGTGGGAGAGTCTCAGACCAGGAAGCACAGCCTCAGAATAGAAGGATGTCTATTTAGCACAGGGATGAGGAGGAATTTCTTTCGCCAGAGGGTGGTGAATTTGTGGAATTCATTGTCACAGGTGGTTCTGGAGGCCAAGAATTTCAATATACTTAAAATGAAGGTTAATAAGTTCCTGATTAGTCACGGAGAGAAGGCAGGAGAAGGGGTTGAGAGGGAAAATAAATCAGTTACGATGGACCTCATTCTGCTCCGAGGTCTTCTGATCTTATCTTTTCATTGTCAATTGCAAACCCCTTGCCGGAAATGAATAAATGTTGAGTGTGTGGGTGAGAATGGACTCTCATCTGTCCACAACCAGGACAAAAAGTCCAAATGAAAACCGTCAGCAAATTCAGAGCCTTGTTCCTACAACAGTCAATCGGTCCTCCTCTGAAAGAAGAAAGAGTCTTTCCTCTTTTTAGCAGCAATTAAAAGCATTCACATAAACAAGTGAACAGGAGAGGTTTAGTGAGGCCAAACACAGGCAGGTGGGACCATCTCGCTGAGTAGCATGGTCAGTATGTATGAGTTGGGCCGAAGGGCCTGTTTCTATACTACGAATCTAAGTGGAATGTTGTCGACAGGAAAGATGTCAATGAGATTGAAGAATGCGGAGGAAATTTACAAGGATGCTACTGGGTCTTGAGGACCTGAGTTACAGGGAAAGGTAGAATAGATTATGACTTTATTCCCCAGTGTGTAGGGGAATGAGGGCAAATTTGATAGAGGAGGGTAAACGCCTCGGAGGTTAGATAGAGGAAGTTTTCCCCTCGGAGGTTGAGTCCGACTGCAAACAGACATCCTGGTTTAAGGGTGAAAGATAAAGTACTGTATTTAAGGGGAACCTGAGGTGGAACTTCTTCACTCGGAGGGTCGTGCAAATGTGGAACGAGCTGCCAGTGAAAGTGGGGCTGATTGCTACACTTAAGAAAAGTTTGGATAGGTACATGGATGGGAGGGGGAATGGTGGGCTATGGTCCAGGTGCAGGTCAATAGCATGGATTAGATGGGCTGAAGGGCCTGGTTTTGTGCTGTAGTGTTCTATGACTTTATGAACTAATTCCTGACTGTTTTATGTGTTTTATTTATCCCTCTGTTCTGAAGTGCAAGGGAAACACCCTAAACTCATGGAGTACAGCAGGATTAATCCGGCAAGAGGTGGATCTGAAATCCCAAGGCAGCAACAACGCACAAGGTGAGCTTCTCCTCTCAGCAGCTACCAGACAACAAAACGTAGTTTTCAAATCACTACACTATGTGTGACGAACTAGAAACAACAAGCTCGTGTGTTAACATGATGAAATTCTTGATAAAATGCAGAACACTGAAGTGACAATGTCGTCCCTGCCCTGCTCTCATCGTCCATTGCTGACACCACACAAACCCTCTAACCCGGCAAACTATTCCTTTGCCATCTGGTACAAGAGTTAAAACTACCCCTTTGCCCCTTAGAATAATCTTCTACAATTTACTTACTTACACCCCAACAGCATAAACTAATAAGGACTCCAGTAAGACATTAGCTCTGGATAAACACTTGGAAAGTGGGAGGACAATCAGTTTAAACTCACCAGGTTAACGGAGCAGTTCAAATGGGGAATGGGAAGTTGTCAGGATACTGGACTGTCATGGTAATTAAAATCCAGTGTAAATTCTGGGTTCTCCGTCACAACTAGTTGAGCTGGCAGTGAAGTGATTTCATCAAATCTAATGTCGCAAAGGCAAATCACGACTTAACATTTGCTAAGATCTCAGCAGATTACTGAATTTGCTACAGATGAGGTAACATTCTGGCTGAATAATGGACAGACTCCTTGGGATTAGACAGTCAGCCATTCTCCCAATGTTTTGATGTAAAAGCTAAGCTGTGGAAACATTTTGCAATGAAAACAGAATTCTTTTTCACGTGGGGATGCTGTTCATAATCAGCTGGAATTCCTAGAGCTGGAAGCCGGGACCACCAAAATGAGTTTTGGAGGCTTTCCTGTCTCAATGATCCGGGGAACTATGTTGGCTGGAGTCCGGGCTTTATGTTTTGGCTCTTGGAAGGGTCACCCGTGCCAAAGAGGTCGAAGGCTAGTGGCCAGACTAAGAGTTTGGGGGTTCAGCTCAGGGCCAACAACCCTGACTGGTATGACCAATGTGTTAATGAAAGAGCAGCGAGGATTCCCTTTACGTCCGAGCGTGACAGTATCCCTGAGTCTCCACCAGGCACTTGCATGACTGACAGTAGGGCAAGCTACTGGCACGATGAAAGAAGCCCTGAGCGCTGCCAAGACCAAGAGGCCGAAGACAGAGATGGTGGACCATCATTGCTGCCCTAATCACCAGTGGCCTAACAGTAGTGAGTCAGCAGGGGCAACACCTCACATTCCGTCTGTCCCACCTAATGGCACGAACATCGATCTCTCCAGTCGCCTCTCGCCACGACTGCCTCATCCATTTCTCATTCCAGACCCTGACAAACACCGAGTGGCTAATTCTTCCTGGGACACACCCCACTTCAGTCTTGACACAGTCAGCCTCCAGGCCCTTGTCTGA
Source organism: Hypanus sabinus (assembly GCF_030144855.1). NCBI lineage: Eukaryota > Metazoa > Chordata > Chondrichthyes > Myliobatiformes > Dasyatidae > Hypanus > Hypanus sabinus. The sequence continues at coordinate 182,206,043 of NC_082710.1, read as the reverse complement.
CCAACCGCTGTCATCTTAGCTTGGTGCCACACCACAACCTGGCCCAGGATGAAGAAGACCCTATGAAGTATTTAACAGTAGTTTACTGCCTCAGCAGTACAATCTCAACGGTGAAAGATAACCATCAAAAGAACTCCATCCGGTGGAACCCAAAAGCTGAAATACAGTCAAGAAAAGAAAAGGCTGAACAGCACATACTATTTTCAGTGGTATTCCCTCTAAACCAGGGATTCCCAACCTTTTCGATGCCATGGACCCCGGCTATTAACCGAAGGGTCCACGGACCTCAGGTAGCGAACACCTGCTCGAAACAAACATGGGACAAACTTTCATGGTAGACTCATACAATACTTTTTCCTTCTAAAAATAGATGTGATTTTTCAGGACTCAAAAATAATGGCTTGGATTAGAAATAGGCCATAAGATATAGGAGCAGAATGAGGCCATTCAGCCCATCAAATGAAGTCTCCGGACTGCAAAAGCCACAAGTTTGCCCCATTGGAAGGAAGCAGAAACACAGGAGGAAGTTTCGCCAATCCTATTCCTTTCTCAACAGAGATAACCCTCCTCCTCCAATACCTGGTGCTTTGTATTCCTGAGGTATGTAACAACACTTACTGCCTAAAATCATCCCTGCGTTAATACTATTTTTATTTATATATAAAAGGCAAAAAATCTCAAATATTTAATCCTTACAAACATCCATTCCTTCAAAATTATTATTCTGGATATGATTTTAAAAGCTTCCGATATAGAAAATCTTTTCCTTCCCTTCAAAAGGACAAACTTTCCACCAAAGTTATGGAACACTGTATTACAAAATGGGAGGCAAACCCAGAACAAGAGCAGCCCAAACCCAGCTGGTGCGACACGGGAGCGATGGGGGGAGAAGCTGAGGGGGAAAGAGGCAGTCAGCCAATGCGGCCCACAGAGGCCACAGCTCTCTGAGGGAGGCAATGGAGGTGCGTTTGCAATGAGCCGCTGATGAGAACGTCGGAGAAACTCTGGTGATCAGAGGGTGACTCCGACATCAATCGGAGGAGACCAAATACTGTTAGACGTTGGAGTGCGAGATCTTCCCGACATTGGAGCAGGGTCCCTGTGCCCTCCTTGCAGCAGGGAGAGGAGGGAACTGGAGAATTTAGAAATGAGATTAAAATTGTTTGAGATTAATGAAATAAATAAATTTATAATGCTACTGGCGATGCTGTCAATTTATCCTCTGGAGTGGGACCTTTGTGCTTGGACCACCAGTGCCCCTCTACTCACCACCTCACTCTTCCCCACAGCTTCCCTCCCCTTCCCCCATCCCTCCCACCCATCACGAATCCAGGAGCCATCCTCCTCTTTCACAGAGGTCAGCCTCCAGGGTCCACTGTCTCTATAATTAAGCCAGGAAATGGTAAACGGTCTTCTTGACAATGGCTCGGTCCTCCTGGTCTCGTTCCCCTCCCTCCTCTATCCGTCCTCCTGCGTTGGGGGTTGGGGGAGGTGGGAGTGGGTGCGGTGTCGCAGTTGGGTTTAATCTGTGAGGTGCTCTGGGAGCACGGCTCCCAAACCCTCACCTCCCCCTGCATCACGGGAGGCGGTTACGTGAGCCATTTGGCGATGCACTGGTCGAACACAGTCCTGTTAGAGTGCCAGTCCGTGTGGTGCACGTTGTGGACCTTAAATGTAGCGATGGCACCTCTCATGTCCAGCGTCTTTAGCCCAAACGTGTCTCTCAGGTAAACCTGGAAGGGAAGAGAAAGCAGCGTTCAGATTCCAACCTCTTTATCACACGTACATTGAACCATCAGGTGAAATGTGTCATTTGTGTTAACAACCTAACCAACCTAACACAACCTAACACAGCCTAACCAACCTAACACAGCCTAACCAACCTAACACAACCTAACCAAACTAACACAGCCTAACCAACCTAACCCAACCTAACACAGCCTAACCAACCTAACCCAACCTAACACAGCCTAACACAGCCTAACCAACCTAGCACAGCCTAACCAACCTCACACAACCTCACACAACCAACACAACCTAACACAGCCAACACAACCTAACACAACCAACACAACCTAACACAGCCAACACAACCTAACACAACCTAACACAGCCAACACAACCTAACACAACCTAACACAGCCAACACAACCTAACACAACCTAACACAGCCAACACAACCTAACACAACCAACACAACCTAACACAGCCAACACAACCTAACACAACCAACACAACCTAACACAGCCAACACAACCTAACACAACCTAACACAACCAACACAACCTAACACAACCTAACACAGCCAACACAACCTAACACAACCTAACACAGCCAACACAACCTAACACAACCAACACAACGAACACAACGAACACAACCAACACAACCTAACACAACCTAACACAGCCAACACAACCTAACACAACCAACACAACCAACACAACCTAACACAACCAACACAACCTAACACAACCTAACACAGCCAACACAACCTAACACAACCTAACACAGCCAACACAACCTAACACAACCAACACAACCTAACACAACCTAACACAGCCAACACAACCTAACACAACCAACACAACCAACACAACCAACACAACCTAACACAGCTGGCAAGTGTCTCCACACGTTCTGACGCTAACACAGCAAGTCCACAAAGCTCGAGACAGGCCCCTCTGACACAAATCTCTGTTCTGCCCAGCAACCTACCTATTTAATACTAGCATCATCACCAAATAGCCTACTGACCGGTAAGACTTTGGAATGTGGGAGGAAACTGGAGCACCCAGGGAGAATGCTTGCAATCACGGGGAGAACGTACAGGCTCCTGACAGATGGCTTTTGAATCGAACTCCGATGCCCTGAGCAGGGCTGCCGTGCTAACTGCTACGTTACCGTGGCACCCCGGTACAAGCAACAACAAGCAAAGGAGCCCATTTCCTCCCTCCCACCCAACAACCCACTCACACACGCAGGCAGGCTCCAACCACAGGACAGCCGCTTCCAGGCCCGGGACTCTCAGACTCTAACCTCCGGACAAGCCGATCTAAGTATAAACACCTTCACGTCTCAATCTCTGAGCTAAGGACTCGGCAATCATGGATTTCACCTTTGGGCCTTGACCCCAGGGCCTGCTCATTACGGGCCTGGCCTCTGGGTCTTGAGTGTTGAACTTTGACCCCCAGGGCCTGCTGGTCTTTATATGGCTCCTCCAGTCAAACAAATGACCCACTGAGTTTGCGCCCATTGTCTGTCACCACTTACACCAACAGTTGTCAGTGATGATTCCCAGGATACTGGTTTCTTATTGTTACACGCATCGAGGTTCAGTGAAAAATCTTGTTTTGTATGTCAGCCCCACAGATCACTTCATCACATCAGTTCATTCAGTGAAGACTGGGACTGCACAGTAGAGGAGTCTTAGCATAAAGATATTACAACGCCAGCAATCCGGGTTCAATTCCCGCTGCGGCCCGTGGGGAGTTGTATATTTCCCTTGTGACTGCGTGGGTTTTGTCCAGGAGATCTGCTTTCCCCCAAAGACGCACTTGTGGAAAGGCTAACATTGGGTGGAACTGGGTGGAATGGGTTTTTTGGGCCAGACTTGTATGTTGCCATGCAGAGAATGTTACAGAGTGGGAGGGAGAATGAGAAGGAGAGAGAGAGTGTGTGTGTGAGAGAGACAGAGTGAGAGATGAACTGCACAGCAAACCAACTATCTAACACTAGTCTAGTCACAGGACAATTTACGTTGGCCAATTAACCTACTAACTGGTACATCTTTGGAAAGCAGAGCACCCAGAGGAACCTCACACGTACATGGGAAAACCCCACACATACTGTGCACACTCTTTTCAGAGGAATTGAACTCTGAACTCCACGCTAACCACTACACTACCATAGAGCCCATTGAGTACACGAGTTCTGAGAAAGGGTCTTTGAACTGAAATGTTAATTGGGTTTCTCTCTCCACAGATGCTGACTGACCTGCTGAGCAATTTCTGATTTTATTTTCGAACGTTAAGACTCATCCCGAAAACAGATGCCATGGAATTGGAGGAACTGAAAAAAGGGAATAACATTTTTACAAGTGACAGGGTGGGAAGGAGTATAGTCAAGTAATTGTGAGCATCAGTTTTAAGACAGTCTTGTTTCACTGGTCTGGGCTAAACTGCCCCCCAGTGGTGGGCACTGGTACTTTAGGAAATATATTTTCACATTCAGTTCTAGAAGAACTTGGAAACTTCAGAGAGAATAAAGTATTTACCTGGATTAGAGAACATGTCTTATGAGGATAGGTAGTGCAAGCCAGGACTTTTCTTTTTGGAGCAAAGGAGGATGAGAGGTGACTTAATAGAGTTGTTCAAGATGATCAGAGACTGAGTAGATAACCAGACTTTTTTTTTCCCGGGGAGGAAATAGCTAATACCAAGGGGAATAATTTTAAGGAGATTAATGGAAAGTACAGCATGGATGTCGGAGGTAAAGTGCATGGTGGGTGCGTGGAACGTGCTGCTAAAGGTGGTGGTTGAGGCAGATATATTAGGCAGTGGCGTATCTCAGGTAACGCAGGTATGGCACGTGCCCCAGGTCACTTGAAGGGGGGGGGGCGCCACTGAGCAGTTTCTATTAAAGTCAGACAAGCCACCCTCGGATAGTGAAAAAAGAATTTTCTTCAGATGTATGATCTGTCTTTGATTATCATGGGTGAGAAGCACTAGGGTGGCCTTATTTCAGAGCATTGCGTAAGAAGACCATGAATCATTTCTTCACGAAGAAGAAGGAAAATGGAGCTGAAGGACAGAAGAGACTAAAGTTGGAGGCGGAGGAAGCCAAGAAGTTGAGCAAGTTCTTCATGCCCTTCTTTGAAAAGCCCGGAACAAGTAGTTCGACACGTTCCATGGAGTCGCCTGCACCTGCTACAAGTTTGTTAGAATCTGAAGGTGGATCAAGTAAAAATGTGTCACAAGCCGAGGAGGAAGTCAAGCCAGATAAATCTGAGTATGATGAGATTAAGAGTGAGGCTGCCACAGAGAACGTGGACATGACAGGAGGGGAAGGCGATGGTGGTGGTGGTGATGTTGAGTTTATTGACGAGATTGAACCTGACAACACTGAACCTAGTGAACTGGATGGTGTCAAAGAGCTTTGAACCATCATACCAGAAGTGATTGAACAGCATGATATTGGACTTCTGAAGTTCAACAAGGATACTGGAAAAGCAATTCTGCCTGATGTGTTGAGAACATAAATAATTAAACTGGGTTCGAAGTATTTCCAGAACAGTGAGGGCCTTTCCTATTAACAAATAACCACTCAATGAACAAAACTTTGTTCAAGAGGAAATTGGAAAATGGTCATGGTGAGGAGGTGACTCGGTCATGGCTGGTCTATTCCCCTTCTAAAAAGTCTGCATTTTGTATCTGTTGTCTTCTCTATTCCCAGTCAGACCATCAATGCTCATTGGAGCAGGAAAGTGGATTCAACCAGTGGAAAGAAATTACCTGGAAACAGAGGAGTTATTGATGCCGTATTTCTGTCACAGATTGAGAAGGAGAAGCAGAAGTGGCGTGATATCTTGACGAGAATCCTTCACTGCATAAATTTCCTTGCGACTTAGAACCTGGCTTTGCGAGGACAAAGGGAGTCACTTCACCTAAACGATGACTCCAATGTGGGAAATTTCCTTGGCTTACTGAAGCTACTGGCCATCTTTGACCCTGTCATATAAGAACATCTCACTCATTGGGAAAGTCATCCTGGATCCACGTCTTATCTTTCACCAGGTGTCCAGAATGAATTCATCCACATGATGGCATCCACTGTTCACCAGAGTTTACTGAGAAGCATTCGTAAAGCCAAGAACTATAGTCTCATGTTTGACTTGACTCCTAATCAGGCACACCGTGAGCAGATGTCAGAAGTAGTGAGGTATGTGGAAGTTGATTTTGAGAGGAAAACAGTCCCTGTTAGAGAGTCTTTCCTTGGTTTTATCCAGATAAACCAGAAGGATGCTGAGAGCTTGGTTGAAGACATCTTGAAGCAGCTAGAGAAGGATGAAATGGAGCTACAAGATTGTCGGTCACAGAGTTATGACAACGCTGGACACAGAAGTGGTGTTCATCAAAGAATAAGTGAGAGAAACAACCTGGCAATGTTTGTGAATTGCGACAATCACTCACTCAACTTGGTGGGTGTACATGCAGCCAAGCAGGATACAATGATGGTCACGTTTTTTGGAACCATCGAAGCTCTCTACGTGTTTATCTTTCATTCAACACAGCACTGGGAAAAACTCAAAAGCGACTTGCCTGTGGTTGTTAAGTCAGAGTCCGAAACCAGGTGGAGTGCAAGGACAGAAGCAGTGAAGCCCGTCAACAAGTACCTTGAGGAGATACTTCATGATCTCCAGGACATGATAGACAATGAAAACGAGACCAGTGAAACAAGAAGTGATGCAAGTCAGCTGTACAAATGCATGTTGAGTTACGATTTTCTGATTTTGCTAGGATTTTGGAACAAAGTACTCATTCGCATTGACCGTATTCAAAAGAGGCTGCAGGATCCTAGCATGAACTTCCACGATGCTGCCCTGGATTTGAAAGTCCTCCGAGATCATTCTTATGATGAAAGAGAAGTGTTGGTCAGTGAGTCACTCGAAGAAGGAGTCGGTCTCTGTCAAGAATGGAATATTGAAGTTGAAAGACGTCAGAGACGAAAGAAACGAATGGCTGATGCGAACTCGAGAGACGCTCAGTTAACAGCTAGGGAGGAAATGGAAAGGGTCATGAAGGGAACACTTGACTGTCTTCACAGAGAAATGGACGAAAGGTTCGCTTGTTTGCACGACACTGACGCCAAGTTTGGGTTCCTTCTCGCTGTGGAGGGACTGTGTTACAGCGCTGACAGTGACCTAAAGAAGAAGGGCGAAAATTTGGGCGAATTGTACAGCTCTGATGTTGATGGACAGCAGCTATATGAAGAAATTTTGGATTGCAGAATGTTGCTATCAAGGCGGGTCAACATGAAAATATCAAGACCTGAAGAGCTTCTTGAATTTACTGTTCAGTATGAAGACGCTGTTGGCATTGCAATTCAGATCATGCTAACCATCACCAGCTGTGAGAGATCATTCAGCAAGTTAAAACTCATACTTTCCTTTTTGAGACCCTCCATGGGTCAAGGCAGACTCTGTGAAACTGAAAAATCTGACTGTGATCACATCATAGACCAATTTGCATCAGTGAAAGCAAGGAAGGTCCAGTTATAATTTTCATGTAGTGCCATAATTTGTTAATTAAAAGATTAACTAGCTTGACTTGTACATTTGAGTTGATATTATGGTAAAGTTATCGGAAAGATGGGTGTCAGACGTTTGGACGGGGTGCAATTTCAGTGCTTGCCAGAGGCGCTGTTTTCTGTAGATATGCCCCCGATATTAGGGGCATTAATGAAACTCCTAGATGGATGATAGAAAAGATGGAGGACTATGTAGGAGGGAAAGGTTAGACCGATCTTAGAGTACGTTAAATGGTCGGCACAACACCGGGTGCCGAAGTGCCTGTACTATTCTGTGGTCGATATTCCGGTGATGTCGACTGCCCGTTCCCAGCTCAATTCATCGACATCAGCAAGTGTCTCCATAACATAAAGCTAGTTTATAGATAATCTAATGACGTTTTTTGCTGCTACAAAATATTAGGTAACGAATAAAACGAAATCCTCGAATCAGTTTAGAAGAACGACTTTAAAATGGCACGGCGTCAAATTCCATCCAACGCCTGTAGGTGGCGATGTCGCTCCACGGCAGCATCGTCGTTCACTCGCGGTGATTTACACTAAATGGTTCTTCGATATCCGTTAGTAATATTGTGTTTGAGCTCCTGGCTTTCTCTCTGAAGCAGTCATTGAAATGATTTGAACAGTCCTGAGGCCGAACCAGTTCGAACCTAACAGCAAGGTTAAAAATGACACCGTCCACCGCATGTGCCTTTGCGTACCCCGGTACTGTGCATCAGTATGAAATGTCCGCCACAGGTACAGATGTTATATAGTGTTTTGAAAACCCTAGTCCTGTAAAATCCGGCACAAATTTTCTTCAGTTTTTCGAACCTAACTCGTCTTTTCATCAGAACATTGCCAATACTAGAGATAATCACAGCAGCAATGGCAGGAGCTCCCAAAACACGTACCCCTCCCCTCCCCGTGCATTAAAGTTACTGCTAATGGGTCACAGGGTTCGTGTTTTAGGCTGTTTCAGAACCTTGGGAAGTGACAATAGACAATAGACAATAGGTGCAGAAGTAGACCATTCGGCCCCTCGAGTCTGCACCGCCATTCTGAGATCATGGCTGATCATTCACTATCAATACCCAGTCCCTGCTTTGTTCCCATATCCCTTGATTCCCCTATCCATCAGATAGCTATCCAGCTCCTTGAAAGCATCCAGAGAATTGGCCTCCACCGTCTTCCGAGGCAGTGCATTCCACACCTCCACAACTCTCTGGGAGAAGAAGCTCTTCCTCAACTCTGTTTTAAATAACTGACCTCTTATTCTCAATCCATGCCCTCTGGTACTGGACTCTCCCAACATCTGGAACATATTTCCCGCCTCAATCCTATCAAATCCTTTAATTATCTTAAACGTTTCAATCAGATCCCCTCTCAATCTCCTCAATTCCAGCGTGTACAAGCCCAATCTCTCCAATCTCTCTGTGTAAGACAGCCCTGCCATCCCAGGAATCAACCTAGTGAATCTACGCTGCACTTCCTCAATTGCCAGAATGTCCTTCCTTAAACCTGGAGACCAAAACTGTACACAATATTCCAGGTGTGGTCTCACCAGGGCCCTGTACAAATGCAAAAGAACATCCTTGCTCTTGTATTCAATTCCCCTTGTAACAAAGGCCAACATTCCATTTGCCCTCTTCACTGCCTGTTGCACTTGCTCATTCACCTTCATTGACTGGTGAACTAGGACTCCTAGGTCTCTTTGCATTTCTCCCTTACCTAACTCTACACCGTTCAGACAATACTCTGCCCTCTTGTTCCAGCTTCCAAAGTGGATAACGTCACATTTATTCACATTGAATGACATCTGCCAAGTATCTGCCCACTCACTCAGCCTATCCAAGTCTCCCTGTATTCTCCTAACGTCCTCTTCGCATGTCACACTGCCACCCAGTTTAGTATCGTCAGCAAACTTGCTGATATAGTTTTCAATGCCCTCATCTAAATCATTGACATAAATTGTAAAGAGAGAAATGATTACAGTTTTATTTTTACTTAGCAATACAGTGTGGAACAGGCCCTTCTGGCCCATCACAAAGGGAAACTTGGCCTTTTCGCAAATGTTTTCCACTCGGACAAGAAGCTGCGATGTGCAGCGCATTCACAGACATGACCAATTCTGCAGCCGCTGGAAATCCAGACCAGCACACACACAAGACGCTGGAAACCCAGACCAGCACACACACAAGACGATGGAAACCCAGACCAGCACACACACAAGACGCTGGAAACCCAGACCAGCACACACACAAGACGCTGCAAATCCAGACCAGCACACACACAAGACGCTGCAAATCCAGACCAGCACACACACAAAACGCTGGAAACCCAGACCAACACACACACAAAATGCTGGAAACCCAGAACAGCACACACACAAGACGCTGGAAACCCAGACCAGCACACACACAAGACGCTGGAAACCCAGACCAGCACACACACAAGACGCTGGAAACCCAGACCAGCACACACACAAGATGCTGGAAACCCAGACCAGCACACACACAAGATGCTGGAAGAACTCAGCAGGGCAAGCAGCATCAATGGAGAGGAATAAAGAGTCGACGTTTCAGCGCCAGGCCCTCCAACAGGGCTGGAGAGGCAGGGGACAGAAGCCAGAATGAGAGTGAGGCTGGGCTTTTAGAGGGGAAGACGCAGAAAATGCAAAGGGCTGGAGAGGAAGGAATCTGACAGAGAGGAGAACGGGAGGGAGGAACGCCAGGGAGAGTTCTTGGAGAAGTGGAAAGAAGCGGTGAGTTAAAATTGGAATGGAAAAAGGGGAAAGAGCAAACGATGAGAAAATACTGGAAGTTTGAGAAATTGATGTTGATGACATCAGTTGGAGGCTGCCCAGTTGGAATACCCCTGCGGAGTGTGGCCTCTCTGAGTCAGGGGGGGAATGGACTGTGGGGGACGATGGAGGGGAATGAACTGGGGGGGACGATGGAGGGGAATGGACTGTGGGGGACGATGGAGGGGAATGGACTGTGGGGGACGATGGAGTGAATGGACCGTGGGGGACGATGGAGGGGAATGAACTGTGGGGGACGATGGAGGGGAATGGACTGTGGGGGACGATGGAGGGGAATGGACTGTGGGGGACGATGGAGGGGAATGGACTGTGGGGGACGATGGGGGGAATGAACTGTGGGGGACGATGGAGGGGAATGGACCGTGGGGGACGATGGAGGGGAATGAACTGTGGGGGACGATGGAGTGAATGGACCGTGGGGGACGATGGAGTGAATGAATTGTGGGGGACGATGGGGGGAATGGACTGTGGGGGACGATGGGGGGAATGAACTGTGGGGGACGATGGAGGGGAATGGACTGTGGGGGACGATGGAGGGGAATGAACTGTGGGGGACGATGGAGTGAATGGACCGTGGGGGACGATGGAGTGAATGAATTGTGGGGGACGATGGGGGGAATGGACTGTGGGGGACGATGGGGGGAATGAACTGTGGGGGACGATGGAGGGGAATGGACTGTGGGGGACGATGGGGGGAATGGCCTGTGGGGGACGATGGAGGGGAATGAACTGTGGGGGACGATGGAGTGAATGGCCTGTGGGGGACGATGGAGGGGAATGAACTGTGGGGGACGATGGAGTGAATGGACTGTGGGGGACAATAGAGTGAATGGACCGTGGGGGACGATGGAGGGGAATAGACCGTGGGGGCCGATGGAGTGAATGGACCGTGGGGGACGATGGAGGGGAATGGCCTGTGGGGGACGATGGAGGGGAATAGACCGTGGGGGACGATGGAGTGAATGGACCGTGGGGGACGATGGGGGGAATGGACTGGGGGGGACGATGGAGTGAATGAACTGGGAGGGACGATGGAGTGAATGGACTGTGGGGGACGATGGGGAGAATGGCCTGTGGGGGACGATGGAGTGGATTAGACTGGGGGGGACGATGGAGGGGAATAGCCTGTGGGGGACGATGGAGGGGAATGAACTGTGGGGGACGATGGAGGGGAATGGCCTGTGGGGGACGATGGAGGGGAATAGCCTGTGGGGGACGATTGAGGGGAATAGCCTGTGGGGGACGATGGAGGGGAATGAACTGTGGGGGACGATGGAGGGGAATGGCCTGTGGGGGACGATGGAGAGGAATGAACTGTGGGGGACGATGGAGGGGAATGAACTGTGGGGGACGATGGAGGGGAATGGACTGTGGGGGACGATGGAGGGGAATGAACTGTGGGGGACGATGGAGGGGAATAGCCTGTGGGGGACGATGGAGGGGAATGAACTGTGGGGGACGATGGAGGGGAATGGCCTGTGGGGGACGATGGAGAGGAATGAACTGTGGGGGACGATGGAGGGGAATGAACTGTGGGGGACGATGGAGGGGAATGGACTGTGGGGGACGATGGAGGGGAATGGACTGTGGGGGACGATGGAGGGGAATGGACTGTGGGGGACGATGGAGGGGAATGGACTGTGGGGGACGATGGAGGGGAATGAACTGTTGGGGACGATGGAGGGGAATGGACTGTGGGGGACGATGGAGGGGAATGAACTGTGGGGGACGATGGAGGGGAATGGCCTGTGGGGGACGATGGAGGGGAATAGCCTGTGGGGGACGATGGAGGGGAATAGACTGTGGGGGACGATGGAGGGGAATGAACTGTGGGGGACGATGGAGGGGAATAGCCTGTGGGGGACGTTGGAGGGGAATAGACTGTGGGGGACGATGGAGGGGAATGAACTGTGGGGGACGATGGAGGGGAATGAACTGTGGGGGACGATGGAGGGGAATGGCCTGTGGGGGACGATGGAGGGGAATGGCCTGTGGGGGATGATGGAGGGGAATGGCCTGTGGGGGATGATGGAGGGGAATGGCCTGTGGGGGATGATGGAGGGGAATGAACTGTGGGGGACGATGGAGGGGAATGAACTGTGGGGGACGATGGAGGGGAATGGCCTGTGGGGGACGATGGAGGGGATTAGACTGGGGGGGACGATGGAGGGGAATGAACTGTGGGGGACGATGGAGGGGAATGGACTGTGGGGGACGACGGAGGGGAATGAACTGTGGGGGACGATGGAGGGGAATACCTCCTCCCCAGTGTGGTTCTCCTGGCCATGTGGTGCTGCACGGAGTAGAGACTTGGATCCAAGTCAAGGGGAGGAGGGGAGGGAGGGGCAGCAGAGATGACAGTTAAAGGGTTAAACACAAATTGAATTTGGCTCAGGATATTAGGGGAAATTAAAAGAATTAGGAATGAAATTAATTGTTTGGCTATGCAATAAATCAGGAAAAATTTAATGTTTCTGAAACAGAGACATTATGAAAGTGGATCGAAATCTATGAAAATACTGGTGTGGAAACTGAAAAAAAGATAGCAGAAAATACAATTCATAGAATTAGGGACCCAAGAACAAAAATGATAAAAAATAAGCTAAGTGAAATTCAAGACACTTTTGAAGTGTTTTACAAAACTCTATATTCCAAAGTTCCAGGGGAAGCATAACCCAAATTGACACCTTCCTGAATTCTCTAGAGTTACCCACTTTAAGCGAAGAACAAAATAGAAGGATGACTGCTGACATAACTGAAGTTGAATTAAAAGCTGCAATTAGTAGGCCTAAATTAAGCAAGTCACCAGGATCAGGATGGGTATACGGTAGAGTGGTACAAAGAATTTAAAAATGAGTTAATTCCTGTTTTACTCCCCACACTGAACTGGGCTCTAGAAAAGGCACAAATGCCACCCAGTTGGAAGGAGGCGATAATCTCAGCTATACCGAAAGGAGGCGAGGATAAAATGGAATGCGAGTCATTTAGACCAATATCTGTTCTTGATGTAGATTATAGATTATCTACTTCCATCATGACCAAACAATTAGAGGAGTTTCTACCCATACTGATACATAACGATCCGACAGGTTTTATACAACAACGCCACACACAAGACAATGTACGAAGGACATTTCACATTATGGATCATATACAAAAAAATAAAATCGAAGCAATAGTGATAAGCGTGGACACTGAAAAGGCATTTGATCCGGTTATTTGGAATTTTCTTTACAGAGTTTTCCATAGATTTGGTTTCCAAGACACAATTATTAAAACTATACAGACACTATATGACAATCCTACTGCTAAGATTAAGGTCAATGGATATCTATCAAATAGTCTTATCCTTGAAAGGGGCACGAGACAGGGTCTTGCATGGTCTCTGCTACTCTTCGCATTATATCTGGAACCATTAGCTCAATACATCAGACACAATGAAGATATCAGGGGAATTACTATTAAAGGGACAGAGCATAAATTGGCTTGTTATGCGGATGACATTTTGATCTATCTAGGGCAACCAAGATACTCTTTACCTAAATTGATGAAATCCTTTGAACAATATGGTAAATTATCGGGATACAATATCAACATAGATAAAACCCAATTACTTTCATATTACTAAAGCCCATCAAGAGAAATTGAAAGTAGATATCCCTGGGCATGGCACACAGAGTCTTACAAATATTTGGGCGTCATTATGCCAAAAGATTTGGCAAAATTATCAGAATGTAATTATCAGCCTTTATATAAACAAATTAAGGAAGATATGGCAAGATGGAACCTGATTCCTTTTCTCAGTCTCAGTTCAGGGATTGAGTCTATTAAAATGAATATACTGCCCAGACTGTTATATCTCTTTCAGACCCTACCAATAGAGATTAATCAAAATCAATTCAATGAATGGAACAAGATGCTATCACGCTATATTTGGCAGGGTAAAAGGCCTAGAGTTCGTCTCAAAACTTTGCAGTTAGCAAAGGAAAAGCGAGGGATGGGGCCTACCTTCTCTTAGAGATTATTATTTTGCAGCACAGTTGAGAGCTGTGATATATTGGTGCAACCCGTCATATGACTCTCAATGGAAAAACATTGAGGAGCGGGTACTTCCCATCCCCATACAAACAATTTTGGCTGATAACAACCTGCAAAGGTACATAAATACTATTGATAACCCATGAGTGAAGTTGACTCTTAAAATATGGAAAACTACTATAAAAGAATATAATCTAGAGGGAGATATTGCAATTCTTAAATGGTGTGCATATGACTCGGATTTTACACCAAATAAATTGGATGCTAGATTTAAGGACTGGACAGCTGAAGGAATAACAGTTCTTTGCAACATAATGAAAAAAGGAACACTGTTCAGTTTTGAAATGCTTAAAGAGAAACACTTACTAGAAAAACAAGATTTTTAAATCGGTATTTACAGATGTGACAATATGTTAATAAGACACTTAAAAATGTAACCAAGGGAAGTAAAAAAGCTCTTTAGAAAAGCATATAATTCAGATAATAGTAGTAGAATCATTTCAAGCATGTGTAAGGGGTTGTCAAATCTTATAACACATTTGACTTCATACATTAAAACCAAACGGGAGAAGGAAGGAGGGATAATTATATCTGAGGAAGAATGGACAGCAATATGGAGGTTATCAATGGAAGTGTACCAGTTCACAGAAATGGAGGGAGTTTGGATGGAAAAACTTGATAAGATATTTTATTACACCCTCTCAGAAATCCCATTATGATAGTAACCTCCCTGTTTGCTGGAGAAATTGTGGAAATCAAAATGCAAATCATTATCATATTTTTTGGGACTGCCCTGTTATCAAAAAATATTGGAGGGGGATACACAATGCCCTACAAAACATCTTTAAATGTGAAATACCCTTAGAGAGTAAGACCATATATTTTGGATATATACCTCAAGAATGGTTGAAAAGAGATAAATATTTAATGAATATACTGTTGGTGGCTGGTAAAAAGACTCTTACTAGGAAATGGTTATCACAGGAGAGCCCAACTTTAAATGCATGGATGGAAATTATAATGGACATTTACAAAATGGAGAAGATATCAGCATCTGTTAATCATAAGCTGGAACAATTTGATTCATACTGGGGGGAAATGGTTTAACTACATAATGTCTCATAGGCCTGATTTTATTCTCACAAATCAATTAATATTTTTTTTAAAAAAGATCACTCCCTACTTGTACATAGTTCTTTCCTTCTGCTTGTTTTTTCTTTCCGCTCTTTTCTATAAGTGTATACCTCAGATAAATACTTTGTGGAGATTTGTGATGTCTGATGTGTACGAGTACAATGTCTGAAATACATCTTATGGAAATGTTTGTTTGATGATGAACTTCAATAAAAAATAAATTACAAAAAGAAGTTAAATGGTTGAGTGAGGAAAACGACGATGATAAATAATGGGGTGCGGTGGGGTAAGTAAACAATCCCCTGTGTTACGAAGGAAGTGGGCGTCGACTCTGAGTGGGATCCAGATAACCTCCCGGCATTTTCCAGGAGCAGATCCCCAGGATTAACCTCACCAGCCCTCCCACCACAGTGACCCACAAACTCACCAACTGATTCTTCATCTCCACCACCGTCTCGTTCTCGTTATAAAATCCAAAGTGACTGGAAAAGGAAAGTGGGAAGGGTGGGGTCAGAGAGAGTGATTGGCCGGCAACAGCACCAGGGTGGATAAGGAGACCAGGGAGAGGGGTGGAGGAGAGAGGGGGATGGGTGAGAGAAAGGGTTGAGTAAATTGGAGAGACGTGGCCGATAGACAGTGGCGGAGAGACGGCGGGGAGATGTGGCCGAGCGAGAGTGGGGGGGACGTGCTGGGGTGATGTGGCAGAGTGATGGGGATCACAGTGGTGAGATGGAGGTGGTAGACGTGGCGGAGAGATGGGGGTTGGACAGCTGAGAGATGGTGGGAGATGTGGCCGACAGACAGGAGATGTGGCGGATGATGGGAGTCTGGGCTGAGTAATGGATGTGGGGCAGGGACGGGGGTTGGGGGAGACATGGGGAAACATGGCTGAGAGACAGTGGGGGGGAGACGTGGCTGAGAGATGGGGGAAGAATGTGGCAGCAAAACAGATGGGGTGGGGAGACGTGGCGGAGATGTAATGCGGGATAAGGGACTCAAGGTTGAGGGTCAGAGGGGTGAGGTGTATGCCACCCTCCCCCAGGTGTGGCCCCACAGTGACTAAACCCCCCCCCCCATACACAGCTGTACCTGGACTGCCAGGGGGTGATGACACCATCGTCCGGCCCACCAATCAGAACAAGCTGCTTCAACTTCAGGAAATTCTTCTTCCACACTGGCAGAGAAAGGACAAAACAGTGTCAACCGGGGTGGCAGAGTGAGGTCTGAGTCTGTCACTGCCCACAGCAGTCGCCTGCTCCCCTCCAGGTCTGCGTGATAGTGAGCTAATGGTGTACTGGGATCTTGCTGTTCACTAGGGTCATGTGACACCACTCCCCATCTGGGACCACGTGGAGCGTGGGGTTATGGTGCACATTAACCAGTGGGATCTTGCTGTTCACTAGGGTCATGTGACACCACTCCCTGTCTGGGACCACGTGGAGCGTGGGGTTATGGTGCACATTAATCAGTGGGATCTTGCTGTTCACTGGGTCATGTGACACCACTCCCTGTCTGGGACCACGTGGAGCGTGGGGTTATGGTGCACATTAATCAGTGGGATCTTGCTGTTCACTAGGGTCATGTGACACCACTCCCTGTCTGGGACCACGTGGAGCGTGGGGTTATGGTGCACATTAACCAGTGGGATCTTGCTGTTCACTAGGGTCATGTGACACCACTCCCTGTCTGGGACCACGTGGAGCGTGGGGTTATGGTGCACATTAACCAGTGGGATTTTGCTGTTCACTAGGGTCATGTGACACCACTCCCTGTCTGGGACCACGTGGAGCGTGGGGTTATGGTGCACATTAACCAGTGGGATCTTGCTGTTCACTAGGGTCATGTGACACCACTCCCTGTCTGGGACCACGTGGAGCGTGGGGTTATGGTGCACATTAATCAGTGGGATCTTGCTGTTCACTAGGGTCATGTGACACCACTCCCTGTCTGGGACCACGTGGAGCGTGGGGTTATGGTGCACATTAATCAGTGGGATCTTGCTGTTCAGTGTGTAGGCACCGCTTTTCCCCTCAAGGTTAGTCCCTGGCCCAGGCTCTAACAGTGCTGGGTGGGGTGGGGTGGGGTGCGTGTCGGAGGGGAAAGAATAGCGATGGGCAATAACTAATGAACAGGTTGTGGATTGCGTGCAGCTGGTGACCGGGAACTTCAAACAGAACCCAGAGGTACAGCAGTTTCACTAACTGTGTCACAGTGTGCACTCACTGTTGGAATAGAAAACTGGATTTACCATTAACCCATTTAGATGTGTCAATAATCAATTTAGTCTGCAAGTCCATAAGACACAGAACCAGAATTAGGCCATTCAGCCCATTGCATCTGCTCCTCCATTTCATCGTGGCTGATGCATTTTCCCTCTCAGCCCACTTGCCGACCTCCTTTCCTGCTCTGACTAATCAAGAATCTTCCATCCTCAGCTTTCATAAAGCCAGTGACCCGGCCTCCACATCAACCTTTGTCCAGATTGATCCACAGATTCACCATCCTCTCACCTGAAGAACTTCCTCTTCACCTCCATTCTAGATGGACGTCCCTCGATTCTGAGGCTCCGCCGTCTGGCCTTAGACTCCCCTGCCTCGGAAACATCCCGTCCACATCCACTCTTCGAGCATTCGATAGGTTTCAGAAAGATCCCCACATCCTTCTAAATCCCAGTGAAAAAGGCTCAGTGCCACCAATCGCTCCTCGTACACTGAGACTTTCACTCCCGGAATCATCCCTGTGAGCCTCCTCTGAAACCCCTCCAATGTCAGCACGTTGGTTTGCCCAAAACTGCTCACAGTGACAAGTGACACCTCACCAGTGCCTTACAAAGCCTCAGCATTACATCCTTGCTACATGCAGGCAGTCCATAAAACATGAGCAGAATTAGGCCGTCTGGCCCATCAAGTCTGCTCCGCCATTTCATCATGGCTGATCCCATTTTCCTCTCAGCTCGAATCTCCTGCCTTCTCCCCCGTATCCCTTCATGTCCGGAACAATCAAGAATCTATCAACCTCTGCCTTGAATTTACATAAAGACTTGGCCTCCACAGGGTTCCAGAAATTCATCCCCCTCTGGCTAAAGAAATTCCTCCGCATTTTGTTCTAACAGGGAATCCCCTCTATTCTGAGGTTGTGTCATCTGGTCTCAGGCTCTCCCACCAAAGGAAGCATCTTCCCCACGTCCATTTTATTGAGGCCTTTCACCATTTGATAGGTCTCAATGAGGTCACCCCTCATTCTTCTGAATTCCAGCGAATACAGACCCAGAGTCATCATGTGACAAGCTGTTCAATCCCAGAATCAATTTTGTAAACTTCCTTTCAACTCTCTCCAGTTTCAGAATTTATTTTCTAAGAAAAAGAGTCCAAAACTGCCCACAGTACTCGAGCAGTGCTTCATAAAGTCTGAACATTACACCCTTGCTTTTGCTTCTTGTCCTCCCAGAACTAATGCTAACTTCGTGCTTACCTTCCATACCACCGACACAAATTAACCTTCGTGGAATCCTGCACCAGGACTCCCAAGCCCCCTTGCACTCAGATTTACTGAATTTTCTCCGTTTAGAAAATAGACTACACCTTTATTCCTTCTACCAAAGTGATGACCTGACACTATATTCCATCTGCCACTGCTTTGCCCATTATCCTAATCTGTCTATGTCCTTTTGCAGCCTCTCCAGTTCCTCAAAATACACTGCTCCACCACCAGTCTTCGTATTGTCTGCAAACTTTGCCGAAGTCATCAATTCTGTCGTCCAAGTCGCTGACATATATCATAAAAGAAGTGGTCCCAACAACGACCCCTACAGAACACCACTAGTCACTGGCAGCCAACCAGGAAAGGCTCCCTTTATTCCCACTCTTTGCCTCCTGCCCATCAGTCAATGGTCCATCCATGCTAGCGTCTTTCCATGGGGTCTTATCTCGCTAAGTAGCTTCACACAGAGCCCCTTGTCCTCTGTAAATCTAAGTACGTCCACCAATTCCCCTTCATCAATCCTGCTTGGAAGAAAAAGTTTGTGAAATCTGCAGTTAACTAGTTTTCTGCATTAACTCTTACAAAATGTGATCTGGTCTTCATCTAAGACACAATAATAGACAAACACAATCTGCCTAATCTGTGAACACACAAACAATTGTACTTTTCATGTCTTTGTTGAACATTGTTTAATCATTCACAGTCCAGGCTGGAAAAAGTCTGTGAACCTTTGAAGATAGCAGTGATGGTGCCAGTGTACAATGCTCTCTCAGTCACCGTCTTCCAGATAGTTCACAAAAATGTCTTCTTTTTAACGTCTGTTTTTTACTTCAATTGTATTTCTGGGACTGACTGAACCTGCGATTTATAGTTTGGATCACTCGAACGATCCCCAACAGTTTGCCGCCTCTGAAAAGCTTCCACAAGCTGGGTAAAGCATCGACGAAGATTGCCACATCGAGGCAAATGCTGGCGAGAGGTGAGAGTTCAGCACCGACTACTTAACTTTTGTTTGCTGACGGAGAAGCAACCTGTGAGCAGCCCATCGCAGTGTGGCTCGCCGTGGCAGGCGGGTAGGCCTTTCGGCCTAGTGTGGTGTCCCTCTCTTTCAACGAACGTTGCTGATATTGTAGGATGGTATCCTGGTTCTGCATTATTGAATCAGACCGCGGACATTTTCAAACTTATGGTTTTTATGTTCTGTGTTTTTTTTTAAAATCACCCATTCTTTTTTGTTTAGTTGTGCGAGGTAAGCATGTTTATGGGTCGATGTTGTGTTGTGTTCTTTTGTTTTTTTCGTGTGGGAGTGGGGTTATTTTTTGGGGGTCAGGGTTCCTGCTCCATTTTGTGTGAGGGGAGGTGGGGGTTAATGATTGGGATACGGAGTGGGGGGAGCGATGCACCGTGTTTTATGTTTCTCTTTGAATGACTTTATGTTCTTTCTTTGTTTCATGGCTATCTGGAGAAGACAAATTTCAGAGTTGTATTTGCATAAATGAACATTTGAAACTTTTAAGGTCTGCACTCTGACTCGGCCATTCCAAAACACAAATTTTGTTCTTTTTAAACCATCCTGTTGTTGATTGACTCTTGTGTTTCTAAACATTTTCTTCTGGAATCATCCAACTTCTATTAAGCTTCAGGTGAGGGACTGCTACCCTGACATTCTTCTGTAAAGTGTCTTGATACGGTTTTGAATCTATTGTTCACTCATGACTGTGAACTGTCCAGGCCCTGATGCAGCAAAACAGCCCCAAAAGAGTTGGGATGAGGTTTTGGGGTTGCTGTGCAGTACCCTTCTTCCTCCAAACAAAGCAATGTGCATTTCTGCCAAAATGTTCAGCTTTTGTCTCATCTGTCCACAGAACATTGACCCAGAAACATTGTGGAACATCCAGGTGGTCTTTTGTAATGAGACGTGCAGCAATGTTGTTTTTTGAAGAGCAGTGGCTTCCTCCTTGCTTCCTTTCACAAACACCCTTCTTGTTCAGTATTTTCCTAATAGTGGACACATGAACAGAGACTTTAGCAAGTTTTAGAGATTTCTGCAGGTCTTTTGCTGTTACCCTTGCAATCTTTTTCACCTCCTTCAGCATTGCACGTTGTGCTCTTACAGGACACCCCTCCTAGGGAGAGTAGCAACAACATCCTCCATTTGTAGACAATTTCTCTTACTGTGACCATAAGACATAGGAGCAGAATTAGGCCATTCAGCCCATCAAGTCTGCTGATCCTGGATCCTTCTTACCCCATACTCGAGATATCTTTTGATGCCCTAACCGATCAGGAAACTACCAACTTCCGCCTTAAGTGTAGCCGTGGATTTGGCCTCAACCACGGTCTGTGGCAGAGCATTCCACAGCTGGACTACTCTCTGTCTAAAAACATTCCTCCTTACCTCTGCTCTAAAGGTTGCCCTTCAGTTTTGAGGCTGTTCACTCTGGTTCTGGGTACCCCCACCAGAGGAAACATCCTCTCCACATCCACCTTATCTAGTCCTTTCAACATTCGGTAGGTTTCAATGAGATCCTCCCCGCATTCTTCTAAATTCCAGTGGGAACAGGCCTAAAGCTGCCAAACGCTCCTCATATGTCCATACCATTATTCCAGAAATCATCCTTGTGAACCTCCTCTGGACTCTCTCCAATGACTACACATCCTTTCTGAGAGATGAGGCTCAAAACTATAGAAAATACCAAAGGTACAACCTAGTGTCTTATAAAGCCTCAGCATTATCTGCTTGCTATCTCTTCGCAACCTCTTTCAGGACTCTGGGATGTCTGGCCCAGGTGACTTGTCGAACTGAAGACCTTGGAGTTTGCCTAGCACTTTTTCCATTGTAATAGCAATGGCACTCACTCCTGCTCCCTGACACTCACAGACCTCTGATACACTGCTCGTGTCTTCCACAGTGAAGACAGATGTGAAGTATCCATTAAGTTCATCTGGCATTTCCTTGTCCACCATTACTACCTCGCCAGCATCATTTTCCAGTGGTCCAATATCAAATCTCACCTCCCATTTACTCGTTATATAACTGAAAAACTGTTGACATCCTGTTTTATATTATTAGCTAGGTTGCCTACATACTTCATCTTTTCCCCTCTTATGCTTTTTGTTGGATTTTAAAAGCTTCCCAATCATCTGGCTTCCCACTCACTCACTTTTACTACCTTATATGCCCTTTCCTTGGCATTTATGCAGTCCTTAACTTTCCTTGTCAGCCATGGTTGCCTACCCCCGCCATTTCAGAAGTGGGACATATCTTTCAAAGGGAGCTGGAAAGGGCATGTAGTAGGATAGTGCCACAATTGTAACGGGGGACTAAGATGCAAGGGGATTGGGAAGATCGGTTGATGCCAGATCATGAGAGGGAATTTGTTGAATGCCTATGGGATGGCTTTTTAGAGCAGCTTGTGCTTGAGCCTACTCAGAGAAAGGCTATCTTAAGTTGGGTGTTGTGTAATAATCCATATCCAGCATGTGGGACATGCTTTCAAGAAGGAGCTAGATAGATAACTGATGGATAGGGGAATCAAGGGATATGGGACAAGGCAGGGACTGGGTATTGATAGTGAATGATCAGCCATGATCTCAGAATGGCGGTGCAGACTCGAGGGGCCGAATGGTCTACTTCTGCACCTATTGTCTATTGTCTATTGTCTATATCTATCCTGCGCTTTGTGAACTATTTCCAGAAACTTCAGCCATCTCTGCTCTGCCATCATCCCTGCCAGTATCTTCCTCCAATCCACCTGGGCAAGTTCTTCTCTCATGCCTCTATAATTCCTTTGTTCTATTGAGATACTGATACATCTGACCTAGGCTTCCCCCTCTCAAATTGCTGTATGAATTCAATCATACTACGATCACTGCCTCCTAAGGGTTCCTTTATGTTAAGCTCCCTAATAAGATGTGGATTATTTCACATCACCCAACTTAAGATAGCCTTTCTCTGAGTAGGCTCAAGCACAAGTTGCTCTAAAAAGCCATCCCATAGGCATTCAACAAATTCCCTCTCGTGATCTGGCATCAACCGATCTTCCCAATCCCCTTGCATCTTAGTCCCCCGTTACAATTGTGTCACTACCCTATTACATGCCCTTTCCAGCTCCCTTTGCAATCTCTACCCTACATCTTGGCTACTATTTGGAGGACTACATATGATTCCCATAATTTTTTTTACCATTGCAATTTTGTAACTCCAGATAGAGATTTGACATTCTCTGACCCTATGTTACGTCTTTTTGAAGATCTCTTACCAGCAGAGCCACACCATCACCTATGTCTTCCTGCCTGTCCTATTGATACAAACTACATCCTTTGATGCTCAGCTCCCAACTGTGGCCTTCTTTCAGCCACGACTCAGTGATGCCCACAACGTCATATTGACCAACCTCATCTCATCGATTGGAACACCTGACTCCAAATAGCTTTTGTAGAAGGCGTTACCCCCGAGGATCACGCTGTTTAAATGGTGTGCTCAGTAGTGCTGAGATGAAGTACAACTGTTTGTGTCTTACGAGTTTAGGCACATTGTCTTTGTCTATTATTGTGACTTACATGAAGATCAGATGACATTTTAAGAATAATTAATGCAGAAAACCAGGTAATTTCAAAGGGTTCACAAACTTTTTCTTGCAACCATATGTCCTCAAAGAATTTGAACATTTTTCTCACACCTGATTTTCCCTTAAGGAAACCATGCTGACTACGGCCTATTTTATCTTGTGCCTCCAAGTACACCAAAACCACATGCTTGACAATCGATTCCAACATCTTCCCAACCACGGGGGTCAGGCCCTGTGTTCTGCCTCCCTCCCTTCTCAAACAATGGAATGACATTTGAAATTTTTCGGTTCTCAAGAACCATGCCAGAATCTAGTGATTCTTGAAAGATCATTACTAATACTCAATAATCTCTTCAGCTATCTCTTTCAGAAAGCTGGAGTGTAGACTGTCTGGTTCAACCTACCTTCAGACCTTTCAGATTCCCAAGCACCTTCTCCCTTGTAATAGTGACTGCCCCTTGACTCACTTGAACTTCTGGCATACTGCTAGTGTCTTCCACAGTAAAGACTGCTGCAAAATACTTCTTCAGTTTTTCTACCATTCCCTTGTTCCCCATTACCACCTCCAGCATCATTTTCAAGCAGTCCAATATCTCCTCTTTATCTTATTGATTTTTTTTTGTGTTGCATCCTATCCAGAGTAACAATTACTTCATTTATACGTGTGTACTAGAAATGACTTTAAACAACCCTGAATCTTGAAAACCTGTTTTCCCTGTCTCTGTGTAATCATTGACAACTGAGAATGCAGCACATTCACATTTTGGCGACCAGTGTCGATTCCTGCCGCTGTCCGGAAGGGGTATGCAGCTTTACTCCGTGATCGTGTGGGTTTCCTCTGGGTTCCCATCTCCTCCCACATTCCAAAGATGAACAGGTAAGTTTGGTAAGTTGTGGGTATGCTATGTTGGTGCTGAGAAGTATAATGACACTTGCAGGCTGCACAATCCTCAGACCTTGCTTGTCATTTAAGCAAATGAAGCACTTACTGCATCAAAGTGTTGATGTAAATGTGACGCTAATCTCTAAAATCTTCAAAAGATGAATTAAGTTCATGTACAGGTCAATAAGTTTTAGTTTCCTGGTGCGCGCCAGTTTTAATAGGACACCTGCTATTCTTACACACCTTCTGCATGATTGCATGATCTTTCAGCTTGCTCCTACAGGTATGTGTACACGTATGTGTGTGTGTGTGTTTGAATGTGTATGTCTGTGTGTTTGTGTGTGTGCGTGTGCGCATGTGTATCTGTGTGTGTGTGTGTGTGTGTGTGTGTGTGTGTGTGTGTGTGTGTGTGTGTGTGTGTGTGTGTGTGTGTGTGTATGTGTGTGTGTGTGTGTGTGTGTGTGTGTGTGTGAGAGACAGGACAGTCTGGACAGTGTGTATAGTCTGCCCACGCTGGGTCCCAGGAGGGTGCGCAAGACTGCAGTTACCTGTGGCATTGGGGTTCTTTGTCTCGTTGTTGAGGAGAGCCAGGTAGTTACTGAAGTTGAGGTACATGTCGTGATGGTGAGGGTCTAAAACAGGCAGAGAGACCAGAGAGACACGTCAGGCAACTGATCACAATGTGACTTCACCCACAGGCAGGACAGTCACTCGGATATTACACACAGTTAAGAGGTTGTCAGTAACACAGATTCACACACTACCCAAGCAGTGAGACTGCAAATCTGACGCACACTGCTCACTGACACAGTGAGATCACTACACACTGACGCACACTGTACAGAGACAGTGAGATCACTACACACTGACTCACACTGTACAGACACAGGGTGATCACTACACACTGACTCACACTGTACAGACACAGGGTGATCACTACACACTGACTCACACTGTACAGACACAGGGAGATCACTACACACTGACTCACACTGTACAGACACAGGGTGATCACTACACACTGACTCACACTGTACAGACACAGGGAGATCACTACACACTGACTCACACTGTACAGACACAGGGAGATCACTACACACTGACTCACACTGTACAGACACAGGGAGATCACTACACACTGACTCACAGTGTACAGACACAGGGAGATCACTACACACTGACGCACACTGCTCATAGACACAGGGAGATCACTACACACTGACTCACACTGTACAGACACAGGGTGATCACTACACACTGACTCACACTGTACAGACACAGGGAGATCACTACACACTGACTCACACTGTACAGACACAGTGAGATCACTACACACTGACGCACACTGCTCATAGACACAGGGAGATCACTACACACTGACTCACACTGTACAGACACAGGGTGATCACTACACACTGACGCACACTGTACAGAGACAGTGAGATCACTACACACTGACTCACACTGTACAGACACAGTGAGATCACTACACACTGACTCACACTGGACAGACACAGGGAGATCACTACACACTGACTCACACTGTACAGACACAGTGAGATCACTACACACAGACGCACACTGCTCATAGACACAGGGAGATCACTACACACTGACTCACACTGTACAGACACAGGGTGATCACTACACACTGACTCACACTGTACAGACACAGGGAGATCACTACACACTGACTCACACTGTACAGACACAGGGAGATCACTACACACTGACTCACACTGTACAGACACAGGGAGATCACTACACACTGACTCACACTGTACAGACACAGGGAGATCACTACACACTGACTCACACTGTACAGACACAGGGAGATCACTACACACTGACTCACACTGTACAGACACAGGGAGATCACTACA
Source organism: Hypanus sabinus (assembly GCF_030144855.1). Taxonomy (NCBI): domain Eukaryota; kingdom Metazoa; phylum Chordata; class Chondrichthyes; order Myliobatiformes; family Dasyatidae; genus Hypanus; species Hypanus sabinus. The sequence continues at coordinate 182,179,943 of NC_082710.1, read as the reverse complement.
CACTGACGCACACTGCTCATAGACACAGGGAGATCACTACACACTGACTCACACTGTACAGACACAGGGAGATCACTACACACTGACGCACACTGCTCATAGACACAGGGAGATCACTACACACTGACACACACTGTACATAGACACAGGGAGATCACTACACACTGACTCACACTGTACAGACACAGGGAGATCACTACACACTGACTCACACTGTACAGACACAGTGAGATCACTACACACTGACTCACACTGTACAGACACAGGGAGATCACTACACACTGACTCACACTGTACAGACACAGGGAGATCACTACACACTGACTCACACTGTACAGACACAGGGAGATCACTACACACTGACGCACACTGCTCATAGACACAGGGAGATCACTACACACTGACTCACACTGTACAGACACAGGGAGATCACTACACACTGACGCACACTGCTCATAGACACAGGGAGATCACTACACACTGACTCACACTGTACAGACACAGGGTGATCACTACACACTGACTCACACTGTACAGACACAGTGAGATCACTACACACTGACGCACACTGCTCATAGACACAGGGAGATCACTACACACTGACTCACACTGTACAGACACAGTGAGATCACTACACACTGACGCACAATGTACAGACACAGGGAGATCACTACACACTGACTCACACTGTACAGACACAGGGAGATCACTACACACTGACTCACACTGTACAGACACAGGGAGATCACTACACACTGACGCACACTGCTCACAGACACAGGGAGATCACTACACACTGACTCACACTGTACAGACACAGTGAGATCACTACACACTGACGCACACTGCTCATAGACACAGGGAGATCACTACACACTGACTCACACTGTACAGACACAGTGAGATCACTACACACTGACGCACACTGCTCACAGACACGGGGAGATCACTACACTGACTCACACTGTACAGGCACAGTGAGATCACTACACACTGACGCACACTGCTCATAGACACAGGGAGATCACTACACACTGACTCACACTGTACAGACACAGGGAGATCACTACACACTGACGCACACTGCTCATAGACACAGGGAGATCACTACACACTGACTCACACTGTACAGACACAGGGAGATCACTACACACTGACTCACACTGTACTGAAACAGGGAGATCACTACACACTGACTCACACTGTACAGACACAGGGAGATCACTACACACTGACTCACACTGTACAGACACAGGGAGATCACTACACACTGACCCACACTGTACAGACACAGGGAGATCACTACACACTGACTCACACTGTAGACACAGTGAGATCACTACACACAGACTCACACTGTACAGACACAGTGAGATCACTACACACTGACTCACACTGTACAGACACAGGGAGATCACTTCACACTGACTCACACTGTAGACACAGGGAGATCACTACACACTGACTCACACTGTACAGACACAGGGAGATCACTACACACTGACTCACACTGTACAGACACAGGGAGATCACCACACACTGTCGCACACTGCTCATAGACACAGGGAGATCACTACACACTGACTCACACTGTACAGACACAGGGAGATCACTACACACTGAGGCACACTGTACAGACACAGTGAGATCACTACACACTGACTCACACTGTACAGACACAGTGAGATCACTACACACTGACTCACACTGTACAGACACAGGGAGATCACTACACACTGACTCACACTGTACAGACACAGGGAGATCACTACACACTGACTCACACTGTACAGACACAGGGAGATCACTACACACTGACTCACACTGTACAGACACAGGGTGATCACTACACACTGACTCACACTGTACAGACACAGGGAGATCACTACACACTGACGCACACTGCTCATAGACACAGGGAGATCACTACACACTGACTCACACTGTACAGACACAGGGAGATCACTACACACTGACTCACACTGTACAGACACAGGGAGATCACTACACACTGACTCACACTGTACTGACACAGGGAGATCACTACACACTGACTCACACTGTACAGACACAGGGTGATCACTACACACTGTCTCACACTGTACAGACACAGGGAGATCACTACACTAACTCACACTGTACAGACACAGGGAGATCACTACACACTGACTCACACTGTACAGACACAGGGAGATCACTACACACTGACTCACACTGTACAGACACAGGGAGATCACTACACACTGACTCACACTGTACAGACACAGGGAGATCACTACACACTGACTCACACTGTACAGACACAGTGAGATCACTACACACTGACTCACACTGTACAGACACAGGGTGATCACTACACACTGACTCACACTGTACAGACACAGGGAGATCACTACACACTGACGCACACTGCTCATAGACACAGGGAGATCACTACACATTGACTCACACTGTACAGTCACAGGGAGATCACTACACACTGACTCACACTGTACAGACACAGGGAGATCACTACACACTGACTCACACTGTACAGACACAGGGAGATCACTACACACTGACGCACACTGCTCATAGACACAGGGAGATCACTACACACTGACTCACACTGTACAGACACAGGGAGATCACTACACACTGACTCACACTGCTCATAGACACAGGGAGATCACTACACACTGACTCACACTGTGCAGACACAGGGAGATCACTACACACTGACTCACACTGTACAGACACAGGGAGATCACTACACACTGACTCACACTGTACAGACACAGGGAGATTACTACACACTGACTCACACTGTACAGACACAGGGAGATCACTACACACTGAGGCACACTGTACAGACACAGGGAGATCACTACACACTGACTCACACTGTACAGACACAGTGAGATCACTACACACTGACTCACACTGTACAGACACAGGGTGATCACTACACACTGACTCACACTGTACAGACACAGGGAGATCACTACACACTGACTCACACTGTACAGACACAGGGAGATCACTACACACTGACTCACACTGTACAGACACAGTGAGATCACTACACAGTGACTCACACTGTACAGACACAGGGAGATCACTACACACTGACGCACACTGCTCATAGACACAGGGAGATCACTACACATTGACTCACACTGTACAGTCACAGGGAGATCACTACACACTGACTCACACTGTACAGACACAGGGAGATCACTACACACTGACTCACACTGTACAGACACAGGGAGATCACTACACACTGACGCACACTGCTCATAGACACAGGGAGATCACTACACACTGACTCACACTGTACAGACACAGGGAGATCACTACACACTGACTCACACTGCTCATAGACACAGGGAGATCACTACACACTGACTCACACTGTGCAGACACAGGGAGATCACTACACACTGACTCACACTGTACAGACACAGGGAGATCACTACACACTGACTCACACTGTACAGACACAGGGAGATTACTACACACTGACTCACACTGTACAGACACAGGGAGATCACTACACACTGAGGCACACTGTACAGACACAGGGAGATCACTACACACTGACTCACACTGTACAGACACAGTGAGATCACTACACACTGACTCACACTGTACAGACACAGGGTGATCACTACACACTGACTCACACTGTACAGACACAGGGAGATCACTACACACTGACTCACACTGTACAGACACAGGGAGATCACTACACACTGACTCACACTGTACAGACACAGTGAGATCACTACACACTGACTCACACTGTACAGACACAGGGAGATCACTACACACAGACTCACACTGTACAGACACAGGGAGATCACTACACACTGACTCACACTGTACTGACACAGGGAGATCACTACACACTGACTCAGACTGTATAGACACAGGGAGATCACTACACACTGACTCACACTGTACAGACACAGGGAGATCACTACACACTGACGCACACTGCTCATAGACACAGGGAGATCACTACACACTGACTCACACTGTACAGACACAGGGAGATCACTACACACTGACTCGCACTGTACAGACACAGGGAGATCACTACACACTGACGCACACTGCTCATAGACACAGGGAGATCACTACACACTGACTCACACTGTACAGACACAGGGAGATCACTACACACTGACTCACACTGTACTGACACAGGGAGATCACTACACACTGACTCACACTGTACAGACACAGGGAGATCACTACACACTGACTCACACTGTACAGACACAGGGAGATCACTACACACTGACTCACACTGTATAGACACAGGGAGATCACTACACACTGACCCACACTGTACAGACACAGGGAGATCACTACACACTGACTCACACTGTAGACACAGTGAGATCACTACACACAGACTCACACTGTACAGACACAGTGAGATCACTACACACTGACTCACACTGTACAGACACAGGGAGATCACTTCACACTGACTCACACTGTAGACACAGGGAGATCACTACACACTGACTCACACTGTACAGACACAGGGAGATCACTACACACTGACTCACACTGTACAGACACAGGGAGATCACCACACACTGTCGCACACTGCTCATAGACACAGGGAGATCACTACACACTGACTCACACTGTACAGACACAGGGAGATCACTACACACTGAGGCACACTGTACAGACACAGTGAGATCACTACACACTGACTCACACTGTACAGACACAGTGAGATCACTACACACTGACTCACACTGTACAGACACAGGGAGATCACTACACACTGACTCACACTGTACAGACACAGGGAGATCACTACACACTGACTCACACTGTACAGACACAGGGAGATTACTACACACTGACTCACACCGTACAGACACAGGGAGATCACTACACACTGAGGCACACTGTACAGACACAGGGAGATCACTACACACTGACTCACACTGTACAGACACAGTTAGATCACTACACACTGACTCACACTGTACAGACACAGGGTGATCACTACACACTGACTCACACTGTACAGACACAGGGAGATCACTACACACTGACGCACACTGCTCATAGACACAGGGAGATCACTACACACTGACTCACACTGTACAGACACAGGGAGATCACTACACACTGACGCACACTGTACAGACACAGTGAGATCACTACACACTGACGCACACTGTACAGACACAGTGAGATCACTACACACTGACTCACTGTTCACAGACACAGGGAGATCACTACACACTGACTCACACTGTACAGACACAGGGAGAACACTACACACTGACTCACACTGTACAGACACAGTGAGATCACTACACACTGACTCACACTGTACAGACACAGGGAGATCACTACACACTGACTCACACTGTACAGACACAGGGAGATCACTACACACTGACTCACACTGTACAGACACAGGGAGATCACTACACACTGACTCACACTGTACAGACACAGGGAGATCACTACACACTGACTCACACTGCTCATAGACACAGGGAGATCACTACACACTGACTCACACTGTAGACACACAGGGAGATCACTACACACTGACTCACACTGCTCATAGACACAGGGAGATCACTACACACTGACTCACACTGTACAGACACAGGGAGATCACTACACACTGACTCACACTGTACAGACACAGGGAGATCACTACACACTGACTCACACTGTACAGACACAGGGAGATCACTACACACTGACTCACACTGTACAGACACAGGGAGATCACTACACACTGACTCACACTGTACATAGACACAGGGAGAACACTACACACTTACGCACACTGTACAGACACAGGGAGATCACTACACACTGACTCACACTGCTCATAGACCCAGGGAGATCACTACACACTGACTCACACTGTACAGACACAGGGAGATCACTACACACTGACTCACACTGTACAGACACAGGGAGATCACTACACACTGACTCACACTGTACAGACACAGGGAGATCACTACACACTGACTCAAACTGCTCATAGACACAGGGAGATCACTACACACTGACTCACACTGTACAGACACAGGGAGATCACTACACACTGACTCACACTGTACAGACACAGGGAGATCACTACACACTGACTCACACTGTACAGACACAGGGAGATCACTACACACTGACTCACACTGTACAGACACAGGGAGATCACTACACACTGACTCACACTGTACAGACACAGGGAGATCACTACACACTGACTCACACTGTACAGACACAGGGAGATCACTACACACTGACTCACACTGTACAGACACAGGGAGATCACTACACACTGACTCACACTGTACAGACACAGTGAGATCACTACACACTGACTCACACTGTACAGACACAGGGAGATCACTACACACTGACTCACACTGTACAGACACAGGGAGATCACTACACACTGACTCACACTGTACAGACACAGGGAGATTACTACACACTGACTCACACCGTACAGACACAGGGAGATCACTACACACTGAGGCACACTGTACAGACACAGGGAGATCACTACACACTGACTCACACTGTACAGACACAGTTAGATCACTACACACTGACTCACACTGTACAGACACAGGGTGATCACTACACACTGACTCACACTGTACAGACACAGGGAGATCACTACACACTGACGCACACTGCTCATAGACACAGGGAGATCACTACACACTGACTCACACTGTACAGACACAGGGAGATCACTACACACTGACGCACACTGTACAGACACAGTGAGATCACTACACACTGACGCACACTGTACAGACACAGTGAGATTACTACACACTGACTCACTGTTCACAGACACAGGGAGATCACTACACACTGACTCACACTGTACAGACACAGGGAGATCACTACACACTGACTCACACTGTACAGACACAGTGAGATCACTACACACTGACTCACACTGTACAGACACAGGGAGATCACTACACACTGACTCACACTGTACAGACACAGGGAGATCACTACACACTGACTCACACTGTACAGACACAGGGAGATCACTACACACTGACTCACACTGTACAGACACAGGGAGATCACTACACACTGACTCACACTGCTCATAGACACAGGGAGATCACTACACACTGACTCACACTGTAGACACACAGGGAGATCACTACACACTGACTCACACTGCTCATAGACACAGGGAGATCACTACACACTGACTCACACTGTACAGACACAGGGAGATCACTACACACTGACTCACACTGTACAGACACAGGGAGATCACTACACACTGACTCACACTGTACAGACACAGGGAGATCACTACACACTGACTCACACTGTACAGACACAGGGAGATCACTACACACTGACTCACACTGTACAGACACAGGGAGATCACTACACACTGACTCACACTGTACATAGACACAGGGAGAACACTACACACTTACGCACACTGTACAGACACAGGGAGATCACTACACACTGACTCACACTGCTCATAGACCCAGGGAGATCACTACACACTGACTCACACTGTACAGACACAGGGAGATCACTACACACTGACTCACGCTGTACAGACACAGGGAGATCACTACACACTGACTCACACTGTACAGACACAGGGAGATCACTACACACTGACTCAAACTGCTCATAGACACAGGGAGATCACTACACACTGACTCACACTGTACAGACACAGGGAGATCACTACACACTGACTCACACTGTACAGACACAGGGAGATCACTACACACTGACTCACACTGTACAGACACAGGGAGATCACTACACACTGACTCACACTGTACAGACACAGGGAGATCACTACACACTGACTCACACAGTACAGACACAGGGAGATCACTACACACTGACTCACACTGTACAGACACAGGGAGATCACTACACACTGACTCACACTGTACAGACACAGGGAGATCATTACACACTGACTCACACTGTACAGACACAGGGAGATCACTACACACTGACTCACACTGTACAGACACAGGGAGATCACTACACACTGACGCACACTGTACAGAGACAGTGAGATCACTACACACTGACTCACACTGTACAGACACAGTGAGATCACTACACACTGACTCACACTCTACAGACACAGGGAGATCACTACACACTGACGCACACTGCTCATAGACACAGGGAGATCACTACACACTGACTCACACTGTAGAGACACAGGGAGATCACTACACACTGACTCACACTATACAGACACAGGGAGATCACTACACACTGACTCACACTGTACAGACACAGGGAGATCACTACACACTGACGCACACTGCTCATAGACACAGGGAGATCACTACACACTGACGCACACTGCTCATAGACACAGGGAGATCACTACACACTGACTCACACTGTACAGACACAGGGAGATCACTACACACTGACTCACACTGTACAGACACAGGGAGATCACTACACACTGACTCACACTGTACAGACACAGTGAGATCACTACACACTGACTCACACTGTACAGACACAGTGAGATCACTACACACTGACTCACACTGTACAGACACAGTGAGATCACTACACACTGACTCACACTGTACAGACACAGTGAGATCACTACACACTGACTCACACTGTACAGACACAGGGAGATCACTACACACTGATGCACACTGTACAGACACAGGGAGATCACTACACACTGACTCACACTGTACAGACACAGGGAGATCACTACACACTGACTCACACTGTACAGACACAGGGAGATCACTACACTGACTCACACTGTACAGACACAGGGAGATCACTACACACTGACTCACACTGCTCATAGACACAGGGAGATCACTACACACTGACTCACACTGTACAGACACAGGGAGATCACTACACACTGACGCACACCGCTCATAGACACAGGGAGAGCACTACACACTGACTCACACTGTACAGACACAGGGAGATCACTACACACTGACGCACACTGCTCATAGACACAGGGAGATCACTACACACTGACTCACACTGTACAGACTCAGGGAGATCACTACACACTGACGCACACTGCTCATAGACACAGGGAGATCACTACACACTGACTCACACTGTACATAGACACAGGGAGATCACTACACAGTGACTCACACTGTACAGACACAGTGAGATCACTACACACTGACTCACACTGTACAGACACAGGGAGATCACTACACACTGACTCACTGTACAGACACAGGGAGATCACTACACACTGACTCACACTGTACAGACACAGGGATATCACTACACACTGACTCACACTGTACAGACACAGGGAGATCACTACACACTGACTCACACTGTACAGACACAGGGAGATCACTACACACTGACTCACACTGTACAGACACAGGGGATCACTACACACTGACTCACACTGTACAGACACAGGGAGATCACTACACACTGACCCACACTGTACAGACACAGGGAGATCACTACACACTGACTCACACTGTAGACACAGTGAGATCACTACACACAGACTCACACTGTACAGACACAGTGAGATCACTACACACTGACTCACACTGTACAGACACAGGGAGATCACTTCACACTGACTCACACTGTAGACACAGGGAGATCACTACACACTGACTCACACTGTACAGACACAGGGAGATCACTACACACTGACTCACACTGTACAGACACAGGGAGATCACTACACACTGACGCACACTGCTCATAGACACAGGGAGATCACTACACACTGACTCACACTGTACAGACACAGGGAGATCACTACACACTGAGGCACACTGTACAGACACAGTGACATCACTACACACTGACTCACACTGTACAGACATAGTGAGATCACTACACACTGACTCACACTGTACAGACACAGGGAGATCACTACACACTGACTCACACTGTACAGACACAGGGAGATCACTACACACTGTCTCACACTGTACAGACACAGGGAGATTACTACACACTGACTCACACTGTACAGACACAGGGAGATCACTACACACTGAGGCACACTGTACAGACGCAGGGAGATCACTACACACTGACTCACACTGTACAGACACAGTGAGATCACTACACACTGACTCACACTGTACAGACACAGGGTGATCACTACACACTGACTCACACTGTACAGACACAGGGAGATCACTACACACTGACGCACACTGCTCATAGACACAGGGAGATCACTACACACTGACTCACACTGTACAGACACAGGGAGATCACTACACACTGACTCACACTGTACAGACACAGGGAGATCACTACACACTGACTCACACTGTACTGACACAGGGAGATCACTACACACTGACTCACACTGTACAGACACAGGGTGATCACTACACACTGACTCACACTGTACAGACACAGGGAGATCACTACACTGACTCACACTGTACAGACACAGGGAGATCACTACACACTGACTCACACTGTACAGACACAGGGAGATCACTACACACTGACTCACACTGTACAGACACAGGGAGATCACTACACACTGACTCACACTGTACAGACACAGGGAGATCACTACACACTGACTCACACTGTACAGACACAGTGAGATCACTACACACTGACTCACACTGTACAGACACAGGGTGATCACTACACACTGACTCACACTGTACAGACACAGGGATATCACTACACACTGACGCACACTGCTCATAGACACAGGGAGATCACTACACACTGACTCACACTGTACAGATACAGGGAGATCACTACACACTGACTCACACTGTACAGACACAGGGAGATCACTACACACTGACGCACACTGCTCATAGACACAGGGAGATCACTACACACTGACTCACACTGTACAGACACAGGGAGATCACTACACACTGACTCACACTGCTCATAGACACAGGGAGATCACTACACACTGACTCACACTGTACAGATACAGGGAGATCACTACACACTGACTCACACTGTACAGACACAGGGAGATCACTACACACTGACTCACACTGTACATAGACACAAGGAGATCACTACACACTGACTCACACTGTACAGACACAGGGAGATCACTACACACTGACTCACACTGCTCACAGACACAGGGAGATCACTACACACTGACTCACACTGTACAGACACAGTGAGATCACTACACACTGACGCACACTGCTCACAGACACGGGGAGATCACTACACACTGACTCACACTGTACAGACACAGGGAGATCACTACACACTGACTCACACTGTACATAGACACAGGGAGATCACTACACACTGACTCACACTGTACAGACACAGGGAGATCACTACACACTGACTCACACTGCTCACAGACACAGGGAGATCACTACACACTGACGCACACTGTACAGACACAGGGAGATCACTACACACTGACTCACACTGTACAGACACAGGGTGATCACTACACACTGACTCACACTGTACAGACACAGGGAGATCACTACACACTGACTCACACTGTACAGACACAGGGAGATAACTACACACTGACTCACACTGTACAGACACAGGGAGATCACTACACACTGACTGACACTGTACAGACACAGGGAGATCACTACACACTGACGCACACTGTACAGACACAGGGAGATCACTACACACTGACTCACACTATACAGACACAGTGAGATCACTACACACTGACTCACACTGTACAGACACAGGGAGATCACTACACACTGACTCACACTGCTCATAGACACAGGGAGATCACTACACACTGACTCACACTGTATAGACACAGGGAGATCACTACACACTGACTCACACTGCTCATAGACACAGGGAGATCACTACACACTGACTCACACTGTACAGACACAGGGAGATCACTACACACTGACGCACACTGTACAGACACAGGGAGATCACTACACACTGACTCACACTGTACAGACACAGGGAGATCACTACACACTGACTCACACTGTACAGACACAGGGAGATCACTACACACTGACTCACACTGTACAGACACAGGGAGATCAGTACACACTGACGCACACTGTACAGACACAGGGAGATCACTACACACTGACTCACACTATACAGACACAGTGAGATCACTACACACTGACGCACACTGTACAGACACAGTGAGATCACTACACACTGACTCACTGCTCACAGACACAGGGAGATCACTACACACTGACTCACACTGTACAGACACAGGGAGATCACTACACACTGACTCACACTGTACAGACACAGTGAGATCACTACACACTGACTCACACTGTACATACTCAGGGAGATCACTACACACTGTCTCACACTGTACAGACACAGGGAGATCACTACACACTGAGTCACACTGTACAGACACAGGGAGATCACTACACACTGACTCACACTGTACAGACACAGGGAGATCACTACACACTGACTCACACTGCTCATAGACACAGGGAGATCACTACACACTGACTCACACTGTAGACACACAGGGAGATCACTACACACTGATGCACACTGTACAGACACAGGGAGATCACTACACACTGACTCACACTGTACAGACACAGGGAGATCACTACACACTGACTCACACTGTACAGACACAGGGAGATCACTACACACTGAATCACACTGTACAGACACAGGGAGATCACTACACACTGACTCACACTGTATAGACACAGGGAGATCACTACACAGTGACTCACACTGTACAGACACAGGGAGATCACTACACACTGACTCACACTGTACATAGACACAGGGAGATCACTACACACTGACGCACACTGTACAGACACAGGGAGATCACTACACACTGACTCACACTGCTCATAGACCCAGGAGATCACTACACACTGACTCTCACTGTACAGACGCAGGGAGATCACTACACACTGACTCACACTGTACAGACACAGGGAGATCACTACACACTGACTCACACTGTACAGACACAGGGAGATCACTACACACTGACTCACACTGTACAGACACAGGGAGATAACTACACACTGACTCACACTGTACAGACACAGGGAGATCACTACACACTGACTCACACTGTACAGACACAGGGAGATCACTACACACTGACGCACACTGTACAGACACAGGGAGATCACTACACACTGACTCACACTATACAGACACAGTGAGATCACTACACACTGACTCACACTGTACAGACACAGGGAGATCACTACACACTGACTCGCACTGCTCATAGACACAGGGAGATCACTACACACTGACTCACACTGTATAGACACAGGGAGATCACTACACACTGACTCACACTGCTCATAGACACAGGGAGATCACTACACACTGACTCACACTGTACAGACACAGGGAGATCACTACACACTGACGCACACTGTACAGACACAGGGAGATCACTACACACTGACTCACACTGTACAGACACAGGGAGATCACTACACACTGACTCACACTGTACAGACACAGGGAGATCACTACACACTGACACACACTGTACAGACACAGGGAGATCAGTACACACTGACGCACACTGTACAGACACAGGGAGATCACTACACACTGACTCACACTGTACAGACACAGGGAGATCACTACACACTGACGCACACTGTACAGACACAGGGAGATCACTACACACTGACTCACACTATACAGACACAGTGAGATCACTACACACTGACTCACACTGTACAGACACAGGGAGATCACTACACACTGACTCACACTGTATAGACACAGGGAGATCACTACACACTGACTCACACTGCTCATAGACACAGGGAGATCACTACACACTGACTCACACTGTACAGACACAGGGAGATCACTACACACTGACGCACACTGTACAGACACAGGGAGATCACTACACACTGACTCACACTGTACAGACACAGGGAGATCACTACACACTGACTCACACTGTACAGACACAGGGAGATCACTACACACTGACACACACTGTACAGACACAGGGAGATCAGTACACACTGACGCACACTGTACAGACACAGGGAGATCACTACACACTGACTCACACTATACAGACACAGTGAGATCACTACACACTGACGCACACTGTACAGACACAGTGAGATCACTACACACTGACTCACTGCTCACAGGACACAGGGAGATCACTACACACTGACTCACACTGTACAGACACAGGGAGATCACTACACACTGACTCACACTGTACAGACACAGTGAGATCACTACACACTGACTCACACTGTACAGACACAGGGAGATCACTACACACTGACTCACACTGTACAGACACAGGGAGATCACTACACACTGACTCACACTGTACAGACACAGGGAGATCACTACACACTGACTCACACTGTACAGACACAGGGAGATCACTACACACTGACTCACACAGCTCATAGACACGGAGATCACTACACACTGACTCACACTGTAGACACACAGGGAGATCACTACACACTGATGCACACTGTAAAGACACAGGGAGATCACTACACACTGACTCACACTGTACAGACACAGGGAGATCACCACACACTGACTCACACTGTACAGACACAGGAGATCACTACACAC